>NC_140969.1:45100594-45113094 GCF_056783735.1 Eptatretus burgeri
GTCAACTTGACCTCTGACCTTGTCTAATAAAAGCTGTCTCTCGAGAAGGTAGCGACGCAAACCAGAAGTTTCTACGATGATTCGGAACCAAACCATCAAAAATCGAATGTTTGACCTCACTGTGACCTTAACCTTTGACCAAAATATAATCAGCGCTAGCCACCACCCTCCTGAATCATGTGGTGTAATTTGCCATTGGTAGTTTCTTCCGTTCTCGAGTTATAACTTTTTGGGGATGTTTGACCTCATTGTGACCTTGACCTTTGACCGATTTTGACCAAAATATAATCAGCGCTAGCCACCACCCTCCTGAATCACGTGGTGTAATTTGACATTGGTAGCTTCTTCCGTTCTCGAGTTATTGTGCCTACAAACAAACACACAAACAGAGGACGGAAGTCATCAATATACTTACGAAATCTAAAGATTTCGTAAGTATCAAGCAGTCATAGACTGGTACTAACAAAATCGTCAACTTGACCTCTGACCTTGTCCAATAAAAGCTGTCTCGAGAGAAGGTAGCGACGCAAACCAGAAGTTTCTATGATGATTCTGTACCAAACCATCAAAAATCGAATGTTTTGGATGTTTGACCTCAATGTGACCTTGACCTTTGACCGATTGTGACCAAAATCTAATCAGCACGAGCCACCACCCTCCTGAATCACATGGTGCAATTTGACATTGGTAGCTTCTTCTGTTCTCGAGTTATCATTTTTTGGATGTTTGACCTCACTGTGACCTTGACCTTTGACCGATTTTGACCAAAATCTAATCAGCACAAGCCATCACCATCCTGAATCACGTGGTTTAATTTGACATTGGTAGCTTCTTCCGTTCTCGAGTTATCGTGCCTACAAAAAAACAAACAAGCAGTCATAGACTGGTACTTACGAAATCGTCAACTTGACCTCTGACCTTGTCTAATAAAAGCTGTCTCTCGAGAAGGTAGCGACGCAAACTAGAAGTTTCTACGATGATTCTGTACCAAACCATCAAAAATCGAATGTTTTGGATGTTTGACCTCACCGTGACCTTTGACCGATTTTGACCAAAATCTAATCAGTGCTAGCCACCACCCTCCTGAATCACGTGGTGTAATTTGACATTGGTGGCTTCTTCCGTTCTCGAGTTATCATTTTTTGGATGTTTGACCTCACTGTGACCTTGACCTTTGACCGATTTTGACCAAAATATAATCGGCACGAGCCATCACCCTCCTGAATCACGTGGTGTAATTTGACATTGGTAGCTTCTTCCGTTCTCGAGTTATCGTGCCTACAAACAAACAAACAAACAAACAAACAGAAACGGAAGGCATCAATATACTTACGAAATATTTAGATTTCGTAAGTAATAAAAACCAATGTCACCCCCAGGGTGACCAGTATCTTGCCAAAATGTGAACATGAGTGACTTATTTATTCGATTAAAGTTACTCAAAAAATAAGGGTTTCGTCGACCTTGACGCTTGACCTTTTTGTGACCTTGACTTTTATATTTTCGTACGGTTAATGGTATCTCCCCAGGACCGTTGTACATGAAATATCAAGAGATGTTGATAAGAACTGAGGAAATAAAATTTTCTTGAAAAATCCGTTTTTTCGTCATGACGTCATCAAGTCAAACTTTTGACAGATCTGGAAAGCACTTATAAAGCGCTTTCATATGAGGTATTACTCGATATGGTATCTAAGATTTCAAAATTTGACCTTGGGGTCAAAAACTTTCGACCTCCAGCGCTAATCATGAAGGTCAAGGCCGATCGCCACCAAAAATTAATCAGCTGAGCGCCAGACCATGAACTATATTCCCATGAAGTTTGAAGACGATCCGATCAAAATTACTCAAAAAATAAGGGTTTCGTCGACTCCCCTGATTTGCGACAAAGTGATCTTGATCTTTGACCTTGACCTTGAAAATTTTATGCGCTGAAAGGGACCTCTATCGGACTCTGATATGCGAAGTTACAAAAATTTCCAATGATAACTGTGCTCTGCAGAGTGATCGATACGTGATTACAGACAAAAAAAAACAAAAAAAACATACAGGCTGACTAACATATCTTGCAAAATCTTCGGTTTGGCAAGATAACAAACAGAAAGGGGTGAAAACAGTAACCTCCGATCTTTGATGGCGGAGGTTAAAAATAACTTGCATCAAAAAATTTAACATTTTCACGCTCACGGTGACGCTAACGCTAACGCTGACGCTCACGCCGGGGGTATCGCTCTAGCTCTCTGTTGTTCGAACAGGCGAGCTAACAACTGGTAAAAAATAATAATAAAAATGAACCCACTCGTTACCGTCCGTCTGGCCGCACGTTCGCCTTAGGGCCCCCCTGCGGTCGCCTTGCGGGCACCTTGAGGCTACCTTGCGTCTGCCTTGAAAATTCTATGGCAGCCGCAGGGCCCCCTTAAGGTCACTGTGCGACATCAAATCAAAGACCGTACGGCAACCCCACGTTTTCAGTCTCCACGATTTCTAAATACGCCGTGCGGCTCCCCGAAAAATAAAAACATATGTGACTGCTACATTGTGTGACCGTGGAAATACTGCGGCCACCGTATAATTGCTAGTGGCCGTAGATTTTGGAGACCCCACGGCTGCCGTGGCAAATGTGACTTAGGCCTTAGCGATCGCAAAAACCGAAGACAAAATTAAAATCGAAGTTAAAACGAACTCGTAACGTCGACCGAAGCAAAAATACTCCATTTTTCCACAGGAATTTACGGAATTATTTAATATTATTTTATCAAAGTCATAAAACCGTAATATTCGGTCATCCACAAACAATCTTTACACCATCCGACGGCTTAGTGAGTCAGGCATGCGACGATAAGCTTTATTGGGATGAAAAAATGACTTTTAAACACCATCTTTATCGAAAACACCATCAGCGCGCACACGCAAAACCTTTACGTGACTCAACGACACGTCTGCTCGAGCGCGCTGCACCACGTGACTGCCGTGACGCGGCGGGTGAAATATTTTTTATACAATCTTAAAACGTCTCCAAAACATCCAATTTTTACCAGAATTTCGACAACCGAGTGTTAAGCGTCCTAAGCGATCGCAAAACCGAAGACAAAATTAAAATCAAAGTTAAAACGAACTCGTAACGTCGACCGAAGCAAAAATACTCCATTTCTCCACAGGAATTTACGGAATTATGTTTGACCTCACTGTGACCTTGACCTTTGACCGATTTTGACCAAAATCTAATCAGCGCGAGCCATCACCCTCCTGAATCACGTGGTGTAATTTGACATTGGTAGCTTCTTCTGTTCTCGAGTTATAACTTTTTTTTGGATGTTTGACCTCACTGTGACCTTGACCTTTGACCAATTTTGATCAAAATCTAATCAGCGCTAGCCATCACCCTCCTGAATCACGTGGTGTAATTTGACATTGGTAGCTTCTTCCGTTCTCTAGTTATCGTGCCTACAAACAAACAAACACACAGAGGACGGAAGTGATCAATATACTTACGAAATCTTTAGATTTCGTAAGTAACAAACAGACAAAAAAGGGGTGAAAACATAACCTCCTTCACCTTTGGTGGTGGAGGTAAAGAAGGTGCACAAACTGATCCACTTAACCACAGACCTGTCAGCTTACTTCCATTCATCAGCAAGTCAAGGAATCCATCATCGCAGTTGATATGAAATCCTTCCTTTTCTGCAACAACCTCATCTGAAGTCATGAATTCGGATTCAGACCAGGTCACTCAACCTTGGACACGCTGCTTCTAGTCACCCAACAATGGATGGAGGCCCTCAATGTCAGACATGAGATTAGGGCCGTCTCTCTGGAAATATCTCGTGCTTTTGTTACAGTCCGACATCCTGCCTTACTCTCCAAACTCTCTGCATATGGCATCCAATGCCAACTCTACACATGGCTTGCTGACTTCCTCTATTCTCATAACGAACATGTGGCTATCAATGGAATCCTTTCATCTCGTCTCCCTGTCAAGGCTTGTGTGTCCCAAGGCAGTATTATGAGCCCAGTCTATTCCTGATCTTCATCAATGATCTCTCTGACTCTCTAGAAAATCCTTTTTATCTATTTTCTGATGACTCCACCCTCTGTCGTGACTTCCATCATCCTTCAGTCAGGCAGGCTGCAGCCTCTTCCTTCTCTTCAGACCTTGACAAAATCACAAGCTGGTCAAACATTTGGAATACATCTTTCATTACTGACAAATCTCACACTCTATCTTTCTCGGAAAGGACTGTCTGGCAAAAATTCTCATCTACTTTTTTCACAATCCTCTTAAGGAAGTTCAGTCACAAACTCCTGGGTCTCACTATCAACCATGATCTTTCTTGGGCAAACCACATTTCAATGTTGGCCTCCAAAGCCAGCCGTCGACTGGGCATCCTCGAAAATCCTTAATTGGCACACATGAACTCCTATCCACCAACAAGGCTTTCATCCATTGCTTCATTGATCCACCTGGCTCCCCTGCCTCAAATATTGCTCAGCTTGACGCCATGGAAATGAAGGCCTTTAAAACTATTGGAATCTCACATGATGAATCATTTTGGTCTATGGACCGATCACCTTCTCATCGTAGACAGGTAAGTGGTCTCTGTCTTCTGCAGTCGCCATTCTGGTATTGTACCCTCTGCTCTTCCACAAGCCTTGACTAGGTATGCAACAAAACATTATATATATATATATATATATATATATATATATATATATATATATATATATATATATATATATATATATATGTATGTAAAATGGTTTTTTTGCTTGAAGAAAGTTTGCAAAAAAAGTATACAGCTGCTTCTAATTACATTTATCACTCAACAATATAGTGATAAAACAATAAAAAGTAAGACCTATCCTGGGTAAACATTATTCACTTTTTGCAAACAGCGATAAAGAGCAAAAAAAACGAAATAGGAAATTTGCAAAAGCATTTCACAAGTGTTTTCAAGTGACTTAAAAACAATTGCTCGAGGTGCAAGTACAAATGTACAAATGACAAGTAAAACATTACAAAGGAAAATAAGAAAAACAAATGTATGATAAGAAAAATAATCCACTGCAAAGATTTATGGACCTCTGCAAAAATTAATGGCATCCTCATATTTAGATTTAAATTTTGATGCAACTTTAACTTATTTGAGCACTGAAGTGGTGTTATTCACTTACAAATTAAAGCAATAAAACCAAAGCAAAAGAGCAACCACACAATGATATGACGTGAATAGATACTGTGCTTCTGTGAATACAAGATTTCTTGTGCTTTCAGATGCTAACCAAGAAACAGCCATTGTCGTGAATGTCAGAAGTTGAGTGCGTGTACCTGCAGTTGTCACAACATATCATGTAGCCGTCATCATGTGAGAAGCCACAGATGCAGCGGGTCACGTCAAGACCATAGCTGCCATCTTCCGACACGCTGATTGTGGTTGCATTTGACGTGTCATCAAGTGCAGCTGCAAAGCCATTAAGATCGGTGCGATGGAGCAGGCCTGATGGAGGAGAAGCTGGTGGTGTAGGAGGTGGTGGTGCTCCATAATTGTGATCCTATTACACAAACAGCACAGGACACCACCAGATTCAAGGCAATGATGTTAGAAGGCCGTCTTTCGCTTTCATTTGCAAGACAATGTCAAAATGTGAAGACAATATGAAAAAAAGACAAAATAAGATTTTCAATTGAATGAAATGTCAGAAAGTGGCAAAAAAAAATAAAAAATATTGAATTTGGTGGAAATATAGAGCAGCATCTAATCAAACTAATGTAACCACTCCCACTCCCAGTACTGATCCCAGAGAACCATTCAAGACAGATCTCAACATCTTATCAGTCCTTGCTCCTCTCAACCTCAATCTGCCACCCCTCCCCCCTCCCCCACCTTCTACTCATTATATTTCTGTTGGTTCTTTTTTTGTACAATCAATCTTTACTGCCCTCGACCCTTAGTTCTAAGCCACGAGACTTGCAGCAATAACTAGAAGGGTGCTCAGTAGAGCACATACCTCTGCCACGTAATGCCTAATACACGAGAACATATCAGACCCATTACATTTTGAGATGTCATGCTATGTATCGTCTTTGGCCCTATCTCTCAATGGTGAAGAATCACTTTAAAAATTAAACAATTCTCGTATCCAGATCTGGATTCGGACTTTCACAAAAATCGAATTAATTCATCCTTGCCACACACACAACCTGCTCACCAGGTTTCATCCGAATCCGTCCACAACTTTTTGAGATAGCGTGCTATATATCGTTTTTGGTATTATCTCTCAGTGGTGAAGAATCACTTAAAAAAACATTGTAGTAGTCTGATCCGGATCTTCACTAAAATCTTATCAGTTCATCCTTGTCACACACCGAACCTGTCCACAAAATTTCATGTGAATCCGTCCACAGATTTTTGAGATCTCCTGCACACAAACAAACAAACAGAGAGAAAGGGGATGAAAACATAACCGCTTCACCTTCGGTGGTGGAGGTAAATAGGATTAAAATAAGATTTTTCCTGTGAGCTGTGGGTACAAGACCCCCGTGGATGATCAACAGATGTTAAGTTACTGCGTTGAATATTGCAACTCCTATTCCCGAAGGATCACCCAATAAAACCTGAACCTGGCGGAGAAACGCACGGGAGGCAAAAGGCAGGCATAGGTTTCTTAAAATTAAAATTGGGTTTATTGAAAAAAGTAACATCAGGATAAGGGTCGACAAGATGCTATAAATAGGATGGAACAAACTAAATGGTCAACAGATGAATAGGAATGATGGGATACAAAAACTTATGTACAATGGAAATATATCCGAACCCACTGATGGTGACAATTACTGAACTAGCACACAAACAAAAGCGCAGGTGAAGGCTTGAGTTGGCACGAAGCTGGTGGTGGCTGCATGTCCCTGGCACACAGGAAAAGTGCAGCTCAGAACTGGCAGGGTGGGAGGAGTGATGCGGTGGAGGCGAGGGATGGAAGGGAGGTGTCCACGTCACCAGAGTAGTCTAGAAGCCAAAATCTGTAGCTAGCCTAGAAAATAGGTTCGCTGCTGATTTCATGTTAGAATGGTGCAACTGGTGTTTTTGAAGAGTCTAGGCATGACCAAGTCTAGTTCCACTTGTTGCCAAGTCTGCATCTGAATATTATGGCCGCCATGACAGTAATCAAAATGGCCGCCATCAGATTTAGTCTTTTTCTTACTGCAAATTGTACTAGCCAGAAATTTGTCATGATTGTGAAATACTATGTAATCTGACACGAGGAACACTATTTTGTGCTTTATTTTTGTACTGGATCACAACTTTTCACATAATTGACAACTTAAAGACGAAATTGAAAATGCACATACGAGCAACAAATGTGAAAAAGAAAATGTTTAGCACTATTGATGGAGATGGGTTTACAGTCAGTCAAAGGTTATTTCAACAGCTGTCAGATTCTTTCTAACACAAAATTACGTTGCTTTGCAGAAGAGAAAAGTGTTGTGAGAACACCCAAGTACAATTTTCAGATTTGTTAGATTTGAAAAAGATTGACAAGCTCTTTTGAGCGTGTAGCCTGGTGAAGAGCAAGGCCAAGGCCCAGGTGTTTGGGGGTCAGTTTTTTTCCTCCTGAAGCCACATGAATAATGTATTGGCAGATGCTCAGAACTTTGTTCTTGGTATCTGTCTCATCCGCTTCTTCATTGTCCATCTTGTCAGTGCTGTCACCACCACAAAGAAGCTTTACAAGCATGTACAGGGTTTCAGGTACAATTCGCTCTGCATTTTCTGTGTTCAGTCCACCGATAATGCTATGCCCTGGAGAGTGTTTTACGTCACTGTAAATCTTTATGCCCACTCTGAAGATCCAGCTAAGGATTTCGTTCTCATGATGAGGCAGACTGCACTGGGCCAATTCATCTTCTTCAGAACTTTCACCTTCTTCAGATAAATCATTCAAGGCGGTTCTCATGGCAAACTTTGTCACAGTTGAGGACGCAACTATGAGGGGTTTTGTGACATCCAATGGCTGCACGAATGTCACCTTGTCACTACCAAAGTGAACCTCCACTTTCTGCTTGAAATTGTAGCTTTTGTAGGCTCCAGCCTCAATTCCAAAATCATTCAATAACAGCATGCTGTAGTGTTCCCAGATGTTTTTCAGGGTAAACACATGTCCCTTCTGCAGCTCTTTCTCAAGCTGGTTCATCACATTTCTGAAACAAATGCTTTCAGGAGACTGGTTTTTCTCTCCACTCTCCTTTTTATACTTTCTGCGAAAAGAAACATAACACTTGAGGTGATATTTACCTTCAGCTGCCATCAAGTCTGAAACACCTGCAAACCTGTGACGCATGGTGGGGTCAAATTGGGCCAAACTAAGCATCCTGGATGATGTGTGATCAAATTCAACATTTGTCAGGACACCAGCTTTTCCAGGAATGTCAGTCTGGCAGAAAGCGCATTTTGACCAATCCATAGCGCTGTGCGCGGATCTTAGTGACTTTGGGACATGGTATTTCTCTGAGGAACCTGATGTTGTGGGTATCTCTTCTGCGTAAGTCACAGATTGTGGCTGAATCCTTGACTTCAGTCTGTCTATTTTTTGTGCGTGAGTAATGTCACTATAGCAGAATTTGTGCCATTGAATCTTTTCGACGTGTTCCGGTACAGAATATTTTCGATTCTTGAGAATGAGTCAACATATTTAGCGTCATTATATTTCTCTCTTTCTTTGCAACATTCAGCTACAGTTTTCACACCAACGATTGTAGTCTTTTGAAGTGGCGTTGACTTGCTAGTTTTTGAACTGTCCTGGCAAATAAAGCATTTATTCCAGTCTACATGCTCTTCTTCTTCTCGATCCCTTGAACCCCCTGTGAGAAATCTTGCGGCTTTCATTTTTCAGTTAGTCCTGGGTAACAGAAAAACACACAGTTATGTAGTTTAGGTTCATTTTATAGCAAAGTTGTAAAATTCATTGATTGTGGTTTGTATAATCAGACATTCTAATTTGAGCCTGAACATTTCTTTAAAAATAATATAGTGAAAAACAAGTCATGTTATTTTTAGAAAATGGATGGAGCAATGTTTTTTTCTATACTCCCATCAGCTCAGGCATGCTCAAAAACATGGAAATCGACCCTAATTTTGTAATTTCATGTCAATTTGCGGCTGAAATATGACGAAAAGTGTATTTAATGGCGACCATTTTGTAAACTGTCATGGCGGCCATACTATCCATATCCAGAGTTGGCAACAAGTTGATTCACGTTTCTGTGTGTCTGGAGAGTCAATTTACACCTGTTGCACTATTCTAACACGGAATCAGCAGGGTCGTACACTATTCTGCATTGGGCCTCCTGACTAGAGAGCAGTCTTCACTGTCTTGATGATGAAGCGTGTGTGCTCCAGCCATATATTATCTCGGAGGGAATGCCCACGGCTGATCCCCATTCACTGTTGTTCCCCAGGAAGGGGTGGTGCTCCACACAGCATTTGGACCGCCCACAGCGTCCGGGACCTCTCTGCAGCCCACAAGGCCGCTTATCCTGCGGTCTTTTGTGAAGTAAGAGTAGAACTGCCAGGCTTACACGTCCATACTGCCCTGTAAAGTGCATTTTATAGCACCGTTTCAGTGACTTCGTGAAATACACAAGTCATCAAAATTAATGGTCTCGCCTAAAAACAGGTTTTACAATCTTACTCGAAACTGCTCTATGGTTTACACTCGTTGCCTCCTCAGCAGACATTTTTCAATATGACTTACTTCTAGACAAAGAACTAATACGGGCCGTAAATCCAACCGACATGATCATACGGACCAAGCTATTCTTCATCCAATCAGGTATGGAATCACCCACACCAATTCCCCAAATCACCTGCATACCCCAAAATCAAAGCATGGCAATTCGTGACAATGGGGAAAGGTAAATTTAGTTTGTCCAATTTCCATTGGGGGGGGGGGGGTATTGGCAGCACCTGCTGCAGACAATCTTCCATTTGTATACCATGACATTTTATACCCAAGCCTCTCTTCCCAAACAGAGCCCATTAAATTGCCGCAGACTCTCTGTGGAAGATCATGAGGGCCACAGTGGGCTTTGCCAAATAATTTCCATTCAATACCATAACTTTCCACAGATGTTCCGGGGGTCGTCCGGTCAGCGTTACTCATACATAGTCATCGTAAGAGGGTGCCGTGTCCATGGACCAACCCAGTATGGCAGGTCTCCCTATGCTTGCTGTCCTGGAGCCTCAGTGAGAAGCTGCTAAGCTGCATGCCCTGAGGCCCTTGGTGGTGCTGTTATCAAGGCGTGATGCTGGAACACGTGCCCCTGGTGGTCCTCAGGGTGTACTGTGACAGGTGCCCAGGAGAAACAACCTCTGTCCCCACGGTGCACCACTACAGGTGCCCAGGAAGGACCAACCTCAGTCCCCCAGAGGTCTCAACCCCCTCCAAAGTCCGATGACCCCACCAGTGAGAGACACACACTTGGTCGGCACCCCAATGGACAGGGGACATCCCACGCCACCTTTCCCCATTCCCGTGGGGCCCAGGTCATACCACACATGTAGTTGGGCCGCATGTCCAAATGCTGCAAGCCAGCTCTCCAGCTGCCTGGAACAACCTATTATCTCCCAGGGGAGGCAATTCTCCCATGAGGCCGGCCACGTGAACCACCGCTGTTCCGAGTCAGGCAGCCCGGGAACCACATCCTGCCAAGGCTGCTCAATTCTAAAATCAAATTTAATTTTACCAGCCTCACGTTTCTAAATGCGGCTGTGGGTGAAGACCCCAGTTCTTGTAGATCTTGCCCCTTCCTTCAGCCGCTGCTGGCCTCGACCCTCAAGCTCCTCAGATCCGTCCTTATTGTCACGACTGACCAGCTGTTCATGATGCATCTCCGACCTTTCCAAAATTATAACTAGAATGGCAATGGGTAAAGCGCATACCTCTGCCAGGCTGAACAGTTTACATTTTGGATCGCACCGATAGGCCAGATCTGCATCCGGACCATACGTCCTTGTCACACACAAAAATCCATTTGGCTTGTTCTTGTCACCTACCCAACTTATCCACCAAAATTTTTCATAACCAGTCTACAATTTTTTGATAGATCATGCTATATAATGTTTCCAGCCCCATCTCTCAATGGTGAAGAATTACTTTAAAAAATTTTTTTATTCCAGTATCCAGATCCGGATCTTCAACAAAATGTCATCAATTAGTCCTTGTCACAGACCCAACCCGTCCACCAAGTTTCGTCTGAATCCGTCCATAACTTTTTGAGATATCCAGCTCACAGACAGACAAACAAAGAATTATACGAGTGAAAAACCTCCAGTGGTGGGGATAACCAATTGGGTCTCATTCTGAAAATGGCCACACTACATTGGCCTGTCTTTCTAATCTCATTTCCTTTTTACCCCCTGCCCTATGGCCACTCGCACAAACCCTGTGCATGGCGGGTCGATGACTCTGGACCCCTCAAACATGCCGGGTTCCAGCACGACCTTCAACGCCACAAGCTCACACATCTCGAAGGCCGCAACCCTTCTCACTAGTGTAGGCTCGGATCCACTCACCAGCAGTCCAACCTCGCTCCCACACTGAGCAGGCTCGCTCACTGCCCCACATGTCGCAGGCTCGCTCGCTGCCCGACAAGTCACAGGCTCAAATGCTTGGCTCACCGGCTCAGTTTCAGCCACATGCACATACACCGGAGCTGGCATTGGGTCATATCCCTTGGGTCCCACAATGACCCCTGCTGGATCCAAACGTGTGCCCGCGAGTATCGTCCCACACACCACGGAGGTCACTTCACAAACCGTGGGGCCTTATAGTTACTCTATCTCTTAAACCCTCCAGCTGGATAGTCTCGGGGATGGTCTCTACTCTCTGGAGTTGAGCGATATCCACATTGGCGCAATGTCCTTACAGGCCATTACCATTCACAAACGTTCCTGTGGAGTTTTCCTTTTTGTACCCGTTTGCAACTTAATCACCCCCAAACCAACTCGCCATTCCACTTTTAATATGCGCTCATCACTGCGCCACTAAAATTACATTGTTTTTAATCATTTCCTTAATTTCTTTTTTAAAAATCATCTTGATCTTCATCCATTCTTGCCATTATTTGATGGAAAATGACCTGAAAGCCTGTCATGCCCACTTCTTGACTGGACTGCTCAGAATCTGGAGCAGAGGGGCTCCGATCTGTGTCAGGGATGGGGGAGGTTCCCAACCTATTTTCTTCCCCAATAAGCCTAACCCCAGCTCACCTCAAAGCACATATTCCAACCATCCGCCAACTCATGAACATCTGCCATTTTGTTCACGTTTCGTGCACTGTTTTTTTTTTAATATAAAACATCTCATTGAAATTTTCTCACATCCAAACCGCACTTTTTGCGCTTACATTTAGATTTTTTTTCCTTGGGGAATTTGGGTGAGTGCATACCAATCCTGACTACCAGTTCTCATATTCAGGATGAGATTCACACACAGGTCCACTG
>NC_140969.1:45125594-45135594 GCF_056783735.1 Eptatretus burgeri
ATGGTGACAAATTACATGACACACAGTCATCGTGGTGATGATTACCACTCAATGCCTATGTGTGAGTGAGTGCGGTAATGTACAAAACAAGCTAATATAAAACCATGATCGGACTTCAACACGAAGCTTGATTGATCCTTTTCTCCTTCGCGCAGTAATCCATTATGTTTGACTGCCTCAAACTCTTGGGCATCTGGTACATGAGAAAGGACTCAAACCGGTCATTGTATTCCATGATGTTGTCTGGGCAATCCTCCACCAAAAGACAGTATCGGCGCATCACATCCAGACAGTATCGGCGAATCCACGCTGCCTGATTCGCCACACATCTTGACCTTGCCAATTCCCCTCCTCACTTTGAATCTGTCTATCCAGTGCATCGGCAAGGTCTCGGCATCATCATGCCCGAGGTCCGCAGCGAATTTACGTGCCTTCAGCAGCAACATTTCACCGTCCAACCGAATATTTGGCTGAGCCGACATTTACCGAAACCAGATGATGAGCGCGTCATCGACATCTTCAAAGGACACACATTTCACGCGTTTCACACTTACCACTGGCCTCATGATCTTCTCCACTTGTCCAAATTTCTTGCCCTTATTCTTCAAGATATCGTTCAATGTCTGTCGTTTGATGTCCAACTTCTAAGCTATGGCTGTTTTCTTCATCAGTGGGTTTGCCTCGCAAAACTGGATAATGTCGTATTTTTCTTGGTAGGTTTTAGTTAGCTTACGCTTAGTCGCCATTGTCCTGCCTGCAGTGCGATCAACGTGTGTACGCAGTTATAAATAGCCTATCACTGGTGGTGTAAACCAATGAGCGAGCATCACGATTCCATGAAATCGGGATTCTCACGAGGCAGCAGTTCCGTGTGACGAGTTAGGAGTGGTAATTTACTTGAGTTTCCATTACGTGGGAACGGACAACATCTGACGACTTAGACATGACGACTTACAGAGGGATGACCCTTTATTCAAAGGGATTTAACATGAGATAAGTTTGGGAGTTTTTGACGCTGCCGACTGAGGCGAAGTGACGAGTTACACGCTGCCGACTTACGCCTAGTCTACTGTATATATATATATATATATATATATATATATATATATATATATATATATATATATATATATATATATATATATATATATATATATATATATATATATATATATATATATATATATATATATATATAATATATATCTCTTCCCCCCCCCCCAATCACATAAACACACACACTTCTTCATCTCTCCCCCACCTTCTCTCTCTGCCTGTGTCTATCTCCGCATGTGTCCGGACGGTGGTCATCAACGCACGTGTCCAGGCGGTGGTCATCAATGCACTTGTCCGGACAGTGGTCATCTCCGCAAGTATCCGGATGGTGGTCATCTCCACACGTATCCAAACGGTCGTCATCTCCGCAAGTGTACAAACGGTGTCAGGTCAGGTCAGGTATGGAGCATGTGCCAGAACAGCGCGTCGCTGCGTCCACTTTCCGCCGGTACTCCAGAGACCTCCGTCTGGCCTTCCCCCAGGCAGATGCCAGGCCCATCCCAATCTCCTTGAGATGCTGGTCAACCTGCTGCAACCAAGAGGCATGTGGTCGGCCCATTGGCCTCCTCCACTCATGAGACTCCCTCGCTGAGAGAATCTGGTGAGCAGGATCAGCGTCAGGAAAACGAGACACGTGTCCATACAGCCACAACTGACGCTCACGGACCATGCAGGTAACAAATCTCATCCGAGTCTCTCTCAGAAACCGCTCGTTGGACACAAAATCTGACCAGCGATAGCCAAGGATTCTCCGAAGAAACCTGGTACCAAAGGAATTAAGTCTCCATCTCAGATCCTTGGTCAGAGTCCAAGTTTCGCATCCACAGAGGAAGACTGGAAGCACCAAGGACCTGAAGACTCGGATTTTCATCCTCCCGCACAGGTACCGGCAGCACCACACCCCATGATCCAGTGAATCCATGACTCCCCAGGCCCGACCCAGACGTCTATTGACCTCTGACTCACAGCCAGCAGAGACATGAATATCACTGCCAAGGTAAGTGAATCTCTCCACGACCTCAACATCCTCACCACAAACAGACAGACAGACAGGACAGTAGCATCCAAGATGTCATTGAAAGCCTGGATCTTAGTTTTGACCCAAGAAACCCGTAATCCCAGCGGCTCCGACTCCTCATTCAGCACCTCGAGGGCCCCAAAAAGGATATCTAAAGTCTCCGCAAAGATGACTACATCATCTGCGAAATCAAGGTCCGAGATCTTGACATTTCCAAACGATGCACCGCAGGTTGATCTTTCCGACATCCTCCCTAAAATCCAGTCCATACAAGTGTTGAAAAGTGTGGGGGCCAGTACACACCCCTGACGAACTCCAGTAACAACTGGAAATAAGTCACTGATGGTACCACCACACTTCACAGCACTCTCAGTACCAGAGTAGAGTTCAGACATCAGATCGATCAGTTTTGGTGGCACCCCACGAAGACCAATAATCCTCCAGAGGGCATCCCGATTCACTGAATCGAACGCTTTATAGAGATCAACATAGGCTGCAAGCAGCCCTTGCCGAAACTCTCGTCTGCGTTCAGTGAGGACACAAAGAGCAAGGATACGGTCAATCGTTGACCTCTTTGGTGTAAAGCCTGACTGGTCTGGACGCTGGTGCTCAAGCAGATGGTGGCGAACCCTATCAATAATTATCCGAGCAAAGACCTTGCCCGGCACTGAGAGCAGCGTCACCCCTCGGTAGTTGTTGCAGTCTTGGCGATCACCCTTCCCTTTCCAGAGAGGGACAACAAGGCCCTTCTTCCAATCAGTTGGGATGATGCCTGTGTTCCAGGCAGAGCATAAAACTGCATGCAACGACACAAGTGCAGCATTTCCACCAGCCTTGAGAAGTTCAGCATGGATGCCACAGATCCCTGGAGCTTTACCCCGTTTCAACCGGTTCACGCTGTACAAACGGTGGTTATTTCCGCAAGTGTCCGAACCGTAGTCATCTCCGCAAGTGTCCGCATGGTGGTCAATCCGCAAGTATCCAAACGGTGGTCATCTCCACACGTACCCAAACCGTGGTCATCTGCGCAAGTATCCGAATGGTGGTCATCTCCGCACGTACCTGAACGGTGGTCATCTAGGCACGTATCCGAATGGTGGATATCCCCGCACGTATCTGAACGGTGGATATTTCCACACGTATCTGAACGGTGGTTATCTCCGCAAGTATCCAGAGAGTAGTTATGTCCGGATGGTGGTTATCTCCAAATGTGTCCAGACGGTGGTTATCTCGGCATGGATCTGAACGGGGGTTATCTTCACACGTATCCAGATGGTGGTTATCGCCATCCATATCTGGACAGTGGTTATCTCCAGACATTTCCGAATGGCAGTTATCTCCGCATGTATCCAGATGATGGTTATCTCCCGACATATACAGACAGTGGTTACATCCGGATGGTGGTTATCTCCGGATGTGTCCGGACGGAGGTTATCTCCAGATGTGTCTGGACAGTGAATATCTCCGCATGTATCCGAAAGGGGATTATCTCTGCATGTATCCAAATGGGGGTTATCTCCGGACGTATCTGCATGGACGCTCCGCTCACACTGCCTTCCCTTGCCCTCCGCTCATGCTGCCTTCCCTTGCCACTCCCTCACGCTGCCTTCCCTTGCCACCCCCTCACGCTGCCTTCCCTTGCCCTCCCCTCACGCTGCCTTCCCTTGCCACCCCCTCACGCTGCCTTCCCTTGCCACTCCCTCACGCTGCTTTCCTTGCCACCCCCTCACGCTGCCTTCCCTTGCCCCTCCCCTCATGCTGCCTTCCCTTGCCCTCCCCTCAGGCTGCATTCCCTTGCCCTCCACTCACGCTGCCTTCCCATGCCCTCCCCTCACGCTGCCTTCCCTTGCCACTCCCTCATGCTGCCTTCCCTTGCCACTCCCTCATGCTGCTTTCCCTTGCCACCCCTCACGCTACTTTCCCTTGCCCTCTCCACACGCTGCCTTCCCTTGCCCTCCCCTCATGCTGCCTTCCCTTGCCCTCTCCTCACGCTGCTTTCCCTTGCCCTCTCCTCACGCTGCCTTCCCTTGCCACTCCCTCGCACTGCCTTCCCTTGCCACTCCCTCATGCTGCTTTCCCTTGCCACCCCTCACGCTGATTTCCCTTGCCCTCTCCTCACACTGCCTTCCATTGCCCTCTCCTCATACGGCCTTCCCTTGCCAATCCCTCATGCTGCCTTCCCTTTGCTAACCCCTCACGCTGCCTTCCTTTGCCCTCCCCTCACGCTGCCTTCCTTTGCCCTCCTCTCACGCTGCCTTCCCTTGCCCTCCTCTCAGGCTGCATTCCCTTGTCCTCTCCTCATGCTGCCTTCCCTTGCCCTCCTCTCACGCTGCCTTCCCATGCCCTCCCCTCACGCTGCTTTCCCTTGCCCTCCCCTCATGCTGCCTTCCCTCACGCTGCCTTCCGTTGCCCTCTCCTCGCCCTCTCCTCACGCTGCCTTCCCTTGCCCTCTCCTCACGCTGCCTTCCCTTGCCCTCTCCTCACGCTGCCTTCCCTTGCCCTCTCCTCACGCTGCCTTCCCTTGCCCTCTCCTCACGCTGCCTTCCCTTGCCCTCTCCTCACGCTGCCTTCCCTTGCCTTCCCCTCCTTCAGCACTCCCCCCCCCCACCTCGATCTTCACCAAAATCTCATCAATTTGTCCTCGTCACACACCCAACCTGTCCACCAAGTTTTATCCGAATCCATCCACATTTTGAAATATCCTGCTCACAAACACAGACAAACGGATAGACAGACAGATACAGGTGTGAAAACATAAACAACCTCCTTCCATTTTTGGTGGTGTAGGAAATGCCGCCATGTCTTTTTTGGCCTGCTCACCGATACCTTTACTGGAACAGGCCGCAACTATTTCTTCACGATAGTTATTTTTTGATTTTCCTCACATATTATCGAATGCCTGTTCATCATCACCACAAATCGCTGGGTACATTGCAATGCATATAAATGCCCAGAGACATCAGCGTTTGTTGCTATATTTCATTTCCACACATGCGATCACCACGAAAATCACTTAAATTACGCAGAATTACAACATTTTAGCTCCAGAATTGAACTTAGAAGCAGTTCTGACTCCTACAAAAGTGTTCATTTATCCAATTTGGATATATTTGACGTTTAACGCGTCTCCGAGAGGTGTATGTTTAATATGACAGTCTGCTGATTGCTCATCGCATGCCAAGTGAACCGTTTCTTATCAACCTTTTAATTGGAGTGCTCAAGTCACTTGGCGAGCATACTACTATATCCGCACTGTCACTGAATACTGTACGTCGATCGACTTGAACGAAGTTAAAGGGTCACTCGCATGCATTCTTAGCCAGGTTATTCTGCGGTGGAACAGGCAGTGGCTGGCTCGCTGAAAATGTGGTTATATTTTCCATGACATTTCCCCATTTTGTACGACCTTCCATCAAACGACCCGTCACTTTGGCATAGATAAATACAAATTGAAATTAAACATTTCGCTTTCAAAAGTTTCTTCAACTGTTTCGTGGAGTCCTTCATGAAGTCACCTGGCGCGTGTTCATCGAGTTTGAATGGCAATACGGCAGTTCGACACTGGAGGTAGGAAGGCAAAAATTAATTGTATGATCACAATGAGAAAAAAATTGGTTCTTGCTATTTGGTCATTTTCTTAATTTCTGCATCATTTAGTCCAAAATCACTGGTATTAACACCTCAATTAGCAATTGTTCTGTTTTTTTTTTTACCCAAGTATGAGATCTGGTTGCAATGCTTTGTTTTTGATGTTCATGATCGATGGGATCGTTAAGTCGTACGAGAGCGGCATGTCAATGTTTTCAGTGTTTGCTTTTGGTTCATGTTCCCACAAATTTTCTGGAACTGGGATATCAAAGCTTTTGCAGATGTGCCTATGGTTAAAATTACAAACTCTGTTGTGTCATTGTGTGTGCAGCTGTTCTGACATGAGGTGTGTGTGTATGTGTGTGTGTGTGTTTGGTCTTTAAGCATAACATATCGTTCTCTTAACTAATGCCACCTACACCCCTCACCTTTCTCTATTTTTTTCCTCCTCCACCGCCCACTCCTCACCCCTCCCTCCCGCAGAGTATAGCAACATTTGGTAAGGCGTCGCTCTCCCCACCTTCCCCCTTCCTAGCTTTCCCTTCCTCCTCCGTACTCTCCTCTCCCCTGCCGCCTCTCTTTCCCTCCCCTCTCCTTCCCACTTCTTTCCCTCGCCTTCCTCCCTCTTCTCTTTCCCTCGCCAACCTCCCTCCTCTCTTTCCCTCCCTGCCTCCTCTCTCCCCCACCTCCCTCTTTGCTCTCTCTACCCTCTCCCTCTTCTCTCTCGCCTCCCTCCTCTCTCTCGCCCTCGCCTTCCTCCTCTCTTTCCCTCTCCTCCCTTCCTCCTCTCTTTCCACCGACTCCCTCCCTACTCTCTCCACCGCCTCCCTCCCTGCTCTTTCTACTCCCCCTCCATCCTCTCTTTCCCCTCCTTCCTCTCCTCCCCTCCTTCCTCTGTCTCTCCCCCTCCCTCCTCTCTCACCCTCCCTTCCTCTCCCCTCCCTCTCTCCTCCCCTCTCAATCCTCTCGCGCCCCCTTCCTCTCTCCTCTTTCTCCCCCCTCTCTCCCCCCTGCCTCCTTCCTCCCTCTCTCTCCCCCCTCCTCCCCTCTCTCCCTCCCTCCATCCTCTCTCTCTCCCTACTCTTTCTCTCCCTCCCTCCTCTCTCTCACCCCCATTCCCCTCCCTCCTCTCTCCCCCTCCTCCTCCTCTCTCCCCCCCCACCATCCTCTCTCTCACCCCCTCCATCCTCTTTCTCTCCCTACTCCTTCTCCCCCTCCCTCCTCTCTCTCACCCCCATTCCCCTCCCTCTCCCCTCCCTCCTCTCTCTCTCCCCCTGCCTCCTCTCTCCTCCTCCCCCCTCCTCTCTCTCCCCTCTCCCGCCTCTCTCTCCCCCTCCTCCCTTAATATCCCCGTCAAAGAATTAACGGGTTGTATTTGCTTGTGTAATCTAAAAAGTAATTAATGTATGTGAATCAGAAAAAGCCCTCAACAGTGATTTGTATGAAGGAATTGTTATCAATGACACTAAAACTTAAGGGAGTTCAAAAAGTACATTCCTCAAGGTTGATTCAATTTCTTGAAAATTTCCCTCTGCTGTTCTAACATGGAGTGTTGGCATGTCAAGGATCCTGGTTTTGCTGCCTTTCTCCACTTCAAGAATTCCAACAAGAATAGCCAGTCGTTTTTCTGTGTTCTTGTCATTGCTCTCATCAATCATCAATGAGAAACAAATGATCCGTCTTGCATCTTTCAACAACTCGACCCATGTCAGCTTCGCTGGAGTGCCTTTTAATATCTGTGTAACCTTTGTCCTCTTAAATGCTCATTTTGGAGCAATTTGGCTCTCGGCAAACATTTCTTTCACAAGATTGGTAAAATGATTATCACCAATCACTGGCAAATTATGTTCGGTGATGAACTGGCAAAATGACCCTTCTGCCTTTGTCACATCTGCCTCCACTAGCTCAGGATGTTGATGTTGCAAATGATTGTCCAAGGGCACAAACTGTTTCCTTTTATTCACACATTTCTTGTGCCCTGCAGTCTCAAAATGCAATTTTAGGTCATAGTGAATTGAGGCTAATACTTTTACGCTTCTGCTATCCAGCACACAAAAGGTGAACTTGTCATCTTCTGGTGAAGCTCAAATGAGCACATGATAGACTGGCATTATCTCCCATTGTTGTTTTTATATCGAGACAGTCAGTAGCATGGTGCTTACCTGTTGCAGTCGTTTTGACATATGGAGGTGGCATGATTGCATGCAGTCACTGTCATGAGTGTTGTGACGAGGATCTAATGCCGCGTCTTGCGTCTCTCATTTATGACCCTTCTCATATGCGGCCATTCATCTTACTACTGTACTACGTGAGATGAAAGAGCAGGAGTGTATTCCATCTGCTACAAGATGGCTGATTGAGCAGAATCAACAATGGAATTTATATTTTTTACTTGACCGTTATTTTTTTTTCTTAATGCTGCAATATATTTTTTTGCCTGTATTTTTTTAAAAGGCAAAAAAACAAAAACATAAAATAGAGTAAATACAGACAGTTTAATATGCAAGTTAACTCGGCCAGGAGAGGGGTGGAGCTGGAGTGCGCATGAGTGTTCACCTGGAAGACGTGGGGGTCGCTGAGGGCACTGTAATTCTTGTTTTGATACCAAATTCATTAAGGATTGAAAGTTTTTAATCGTGATGTCGACCACATGCATATGAAATTATGTGGTACAGCAAATTTCCAGAAAGTGGGCAAGGAGTACAAAAAAAGAAGAAAAAAAGATGTGTGTACATATATTGGGTAGTCGATCCAGTGGGAAAAAAAAAGTTAAAAAAAATTTTTTTTGAAATTTGTTCTACCCCTATTATCAGTTTTTTCTGTCGATACGTTTGTCTGTTGGGTAGTCGATCTAGTCGAAAAAAAAACATTTTTTTGAGATTTGTTCTACCCTTATTATCAGTATTTAAAATGGCGATTTCAGTTAATACAATGGCGATTTCGATGAAACTTGGTTGGTAGGTTCATACCATGACCTAGTTGTGTGCAAATGAGAACCGTTGCTATGGACACCACCGTTGCCTCGCAACAGGACTGACATTTTTGAAAAATCATAAAAAATTAATTTTTTCGAAAATCAAAAATCGGGCCACAAGCGACTGTGGGCAGCACATTCAGCCATATTGTCAAAAATTTACAGCCGGATCCTATGAAAACTGTCGGAGAAGATAGACTTTGAATGAACCCTGGTCGAAAACAATAAAAAAACGAAGTTCGTTGTATCTCAGAGACTGAGTCAGATATACATGAAACTGGTATGGTAGGTTCATGGTATGTCCTAGTTATGTGTGAGAAAGAACCATTGCTATGGGCCCCTCCGTTGCCTAGCAACGGCCGAAAAACCTCAAAATGTGGGGGTATTTTAAGGAAAAAACAATCTGCAGCATTAACCCTTGAAGCTAGAATCATGAATTTTCTTGTGCTTAATCCTCAGGTCATTCCCCATCGAACGGGCCCATCGCGTCAGGTTCTATTGGGTAGGCGACTACCCATGTCCGCCTGCCGGCTTGTGTTTTTACCTTCGCATTCTGCGAAAGGTTATGCTTTGGTCGGCATGTATTTATTTATTTGTTTGTAATCTTGTGATTCGTATAACTCAAAAAGTATTAAACCGAATTGCATGAAATTTGGTGGGATGATTGGTTATTAGCCAGGAAGCATTCGATTAGATTTTGGGATCGTTCGGGTCAAAGGTCAAGCTCTAGGTCACGAAAAGGTCAAAATCGTCTTTTTACGATAACACGGTCAATTTTTATTCAATTTGCATGCAACTAACGCCAAAATGTTCAGAATTCAACGCCTCATCTTGTGATATGCAATATGACACAATGACGCCCATACTCTTGTTACCGGTTAGGGGTCAAAGGTCAGGGGGGTCACGACCTTGAAAAATATGCGGTTTTTGTCATGATGCGGTCAATTCTTGTCCGCTTTACATGAACCCAGCACCAAAATGTTCAGAATTTAATGCCCAATCTTGTGACACAATGACGTCATAACACATGTCACCGGTTGGGGTAAAATGTCGGGGGGGGGGTCACGCCCTTGAGAAATATGCGGTTTTCGGCATAACTCAGTCAATTCTTATTCGATTTGCATGAAACCAGCATCAAACCAGTTCCCCACACTCATACCAAGAACAAAAAAAGTAGTGGCGGCGAAGGTATGCGCTCTATGAGTGCCCGTTCTAGTTTGCATATACAGTAGACTAGGCGTAAGTCGTCACCATCGGGACCGAGAAAAAAGTGATGACTTAGAAATGTGACGACTTACGCGTATGCGAACATTCATGATGACTGTGGGGTGAAGGATGAAGTCGCGCGTGGCCTGGACACGTAT
>NC_140969.1:45140594-45278094 GCF_056783735.1 Eptatretus burgeri
CACTCGAAGCTGTAATCACTGCCAAAGGAGCTTCCAGAAAGTACTGACTCAGCAGGCTGAATACTTACTTACACAAGGCATTTCAGCTTTTCAATACCTCCACCACTGAAGGTGAAGGAGGTTATGTTTTCACCCCTTTCTGTTTGTTTGTTTGTGTGCAGGATAGCTCAAAAAGTTGTGGACGGACTTGGATGAAATTTTGTGGACAGTTTGGGTGTGTGACAAGGAAGAATTGATTCAATTTCGGTGAAGATCCGAATCAGATAATTTTTTTAGTGATTCTTCACCATTGAGAGAAAGGGCTAAACCGATGTATAACTGCGGGAACAGTATCTCAAAAAGTTTTGTTCGGATTCAGACGAAACTTGGTGGATACGTTGGGTGTGTGGCAAGGACTAATTGATTCGATTTTGGTGAAGATCTGAATCTGAATCTGGATACGAGAATTATTTAATCTTTAAAGTGATTCTTCACCATTGATAGGGGCAAAAACGATATATAGCATGATATTTAAAAAATGTATTGGGCCCGATATGTTCTCGTGGATCAGGCATTGAGAGTGCCCTTCTCGTTTTTAATTGATTTGTTAAAATTTCTAAAGACATTTTCACTTTGTCATTAAGGGGTATTTTGTGTAAATCGGTACCGAAAATTTTAAATTTAATCCATTTTAAATTCAGGCTGCAACACCGAGGTCGGCAACCTGCGGCCCACGGGGCAAATGCGGCCCGCGATCTCCTCCCGTGCGGCCCGCGGCGCCTTGTCCGGATTTCCATTAGGTGCGGCCCATGAAACATTTTTCTGAACAGACGGCAAATTTAACATATGTGGACATATGATTCTTCCACATATATCACAGTCTCTGTACGTCACAATAAATTATTTTCGTTTCTCGTCCACTTAACTTGGTCTTAAATATTTTTTCGTTGTTGTTTCAGATGGCTGAAGGTCTTAAGGTTCAATTTATAATTACATTTATTATCATTGATTTTAGGTGTGTTTGTTATTTTTCGGGTTGGGAGGGGGGTGCGGCCCGCGAGGTGGCCCAGTGGTCCGCGCCTGGTTTAGGTTGCCGACGCCTGCTGTAACACAACAAACTGTGACAAAAGAAGGAGGGGGGGGGTGAATACTTTCTGAAGGCACTGTAAATATGCACACATACGTGGGATTCTAATGACACCGACGAACCACCAGGCGGGTAGGGGACGAGTGGTCACCACATCCGCCAAAAATGTGCGTGCAGGTCGGTGGTTTAAGAACCACACAGCCATGGAGAATCTGCCAACAGTAATAAGCCGAATGGAGGTTGGCGGCCGATCTCTTTTAAATAAATCCTTAAATGCGCGAACCCATTCACCCAAGTTTATGTGCCAAACTAACTAATGTGTTCGGAGTCCCCTTCCCCCAAAATGGCCACAAAACAGATTATCATTAACAAAGTTTATTAACAGGGAGAAACAGGGTGGGGGTCGGGGGGGAGGGAAGGGAAGAGAACACGGCCGCAAGTGGTGAAACAAACTAGCTCTGAAACGAGCCTCGACTTTGTGTACAAAAAAAAAAAAAAAAAAAAAACAATGTCACCCACAGGGTGACCCGTATCTTGCCAAAAGGTGACCACGTGTGACTTCTTTAAGGTCACACTGAGGTGAACAGAGCTGCTATCCACCAGGAACGACTCCTTGAGGAATATCTGCCCACGAGAGATTCCGATGAGAATCGTTCTACAGAGTAACCATGAAAAATATGCGTTTGCCTCATAACGTCACCAAATGACGTCATAATGTCTCAAGCTTGACATATCTAGAAAGCACTTATCGAGGTGTTCAATTTGAGGTACTACACGATATGGTTCCTAAAACTTGAAAATTTGACCTTGGGGTCAAATATGTTTGACCTCAGGCGCTAACCATGAAGGTCAAGGCCAATCGCCACCAAAAATTAATCAGCTGAGCACCAGACCATGAACTATATTCCCATGAAGTTTGAAGACGATCCGATCAAAATTACTCATAAAATAAGGGTTTCGTCGATTCCCCTGATTTGCGACAAAGTGACCTTGACCTTCAAAATTTTATGCGCTGAAAGGGACCTCTATAGGCCTCTGATATGTGAAGTTACAAAAATTTCCAATGATAACGGTGCTCTGCAGAATTTTTTATACGTGATTACAGACAAACAAACAAAAAAAAAAAACATACAAGCTGACTAACATATTGTTACGTCTGAAAGGGGGGGGGGGGTATGCATTTAAAGGGATGTTTAATTAGGTATGCCATGCTGTTTGAGTTGTACCAGGATCTCGATGTAATAAGTAGCAATTCAGTGGTGATAAGTTGTCAAGTAAATGTCCATTTCTTTAAGGGTAAAATGATAATCGTCACGTAATTAGATAGGGAGACGGGTTAGGGTAAGTGTGTATGCGTATCCCCTTTTAGTATTCCCTGTAGGCTTGCCGTGACGTAACAGGACAGTGCTGCGGATGGCTCCGCCCCTTGATCACGATTGGCGGAAGGCGACGGCGGAGGGCCAATAAAAGGGCTCGATTGGAAGTGACGAGGACTCGAGTATAAAAAGGTTCTGTTCGGTAGAAGAAGAGGAGGAAGAGTCATAAAAAAGAAAGCGTCTGGTCGAGGCTGTTGGTCTCTGAGCGCGCTCTCTCGTTGCGCTGGTTCGTTCCTCGATTCGTCGTGTCTCGTGGCCTTGCTGTGCCTCGTGCCTCACCTCGGTTGGCTCTGGAGTTCTTCTGGCTCGGAGTAAGGGACCAAAAGGGGGGGGGCGGACCTGCCTCCCTCTCCTGCTCGCATCTTGGCGCCAGAACTGGCTCCCTGGCGGCTGTGAGCAGACTTGGGCCTACACCAGGAGGTCGACACCACCAGGAACAGCACCACGTAGCTGGTTGGAGCTCACAGGCCGGAAACCGCGGTTGTGCGCAGAAGGGCTGACGAAACCTCGGCACCACCGTGTCTCCTGCCCCTGACGAGCGCAACGCCAGCTCGTCCGGCACCAATCCAGTGACTGTTATGTCGACACCACGGGCAAGCCTGACCACTAGCTACGTTTTGTGTGTGCGTGTGTGTGCGTGTACCTGGCGCCTTAGAGGGTTTGAGATTTGTATATCCATTGGAATTGTTTGTGTTTTCCCCACGCCCGAACCCACACAACCTCCCGTCGAATCGCCCCGGATCCCTCCTCTTGCCGAGTCTTATTATCGCTCTGGTTAGAGAAATAAACATTATTAACTCAGTGAAAAGCGACTCGTGCCACCTTCCTCGTCCCTTTTGCTGGAGAGCGATTAAAACTGCCATCTTTGGGTTATAAAAAAATAAACCGCCTCCATCGTTTCAGCTCATTCTACGTTGGCGGGAATGTTCAAGTCCCATGGACGTCACAATATCTTGCAAAAACTTCGTTTTGGCAAGATAAAAATGAACAAAATAATGTTAAAACAATTATCCCATCATGCCCACATTATCTTGACTACTTGATTATTTAACCATATCACTTTCATACGTGGGAACACTCAACACACCAGGAGGTTGATGAGACTGATTGGAAAGACTGGTGGAAACTGTCAAAGCAACTGTGCGGAACCATGAAGCTGTGCAGGGTCACGAAGCAAAGTGCGATCGCCACACAACATGGTATTCTCTACACCAAAACATGATATTCTTCCCACCACAGCCACTGCGAGATATTCACATAGCGCGGGGTCTCCACACATCCGGTGTTCTCCACCCTGTGATCGCCACACAGTGACTGCGGGATAATCACCCAGCATGAGATCTCCACACACCAAGTGCTCTCCACTGCACAATCTCCACACAGCCACTGCGAGATATTCACCCAGCGCCAGATCTCCACACAGTCTCACGGCATCCTCTCTGGCACCTTCTTCTTCCAACATCTTGCAAGGATCCCACGCCTGCACCGATTGGCTGGGGAGGCGAGTAATTTTCCGCTCACACACCGTGCTTGCTTTTGGCACGAGACGGTGGCCCTTATCTGATCGTGCTGCAACCTTTCTTATAGTTTTGCACATACTGTGAGGAGAATGGAAAAAAATAGACAGATTGCACATGGAGAATGTTGCAGAGTAAAGGGAGGGGGGAAGATATGGAGACAGACATGAACACTGAGGGGAGACAATAACTTCTGAACACAACTCAATAATATCTCATTAATTACAGCAATTACGACACACTTGTGCCAACATGCACTATTGATTCCCCATTGACCCCTTAAGCCATTTACAACGTCATGCAAAGTAAGGGAAATGGTTACTGTGGTGTCACCGAATGAGCAGCCATTGGTGATGATAAATTAGAGTTGGGGTTAACGTTACTCCTGAGGACAGCAGAGAATTTCTGCCAAGATCAACCTTGTTAATTAGCACTATAATCAACATTTACGCATTCGGTTTCCAACACCACTTTATTCCATTCTGTAGCATTCCACATTAGTTTTCCTATTATGGACCATCATTTTATCTGAACTTTTGTATGAATAATTTCCAATTCCCAAATAAACGGGACCGCTGGGTTGCAAACTTCAATAATAGCAACCCTGGTGAACGAAAGGCGTTCGCAGAGACCAAATCCGGAATTTTCCACCACGTCTGTTCTTGTCAATCATAAACAAAAATGCAAAAGTTAGACCTTATTTCAAGCTTAATGTGTAAACTTATGCTGTGGAACACATTTAGAATTGGTAGCTAAACGGGTAGTTGGTCAGAGAGCATTGCAGACAACAGGGCAAGAAAGTCTGGGGAGAATGGGGCTGGGAATTTTTGGTCGTCCTGCCTGCTTTCCTCTGCCCGTTTCGTCGACCTGCATAAGTGCTTCATCTCATCATCCTGGTCATCGTCCCTCATCATCACCTGCTCGTCCCCGCTGCTGCCAGAGCCGAGTCCCCAGTTTTTGTTCCCTTTCCCCCGTCTGCGACTGAGTCCGGAGTGAGGCGCCTTCGTTGCTTCACATTCATTTTTACTTCATTGTGCATAATTATTTATACTTGCATTCCACTCCTTCCTTTCCAACCCACCTTCTCTTCATGATTCAATCATCCCTGTTTTTTAATGGTTGGGGTTCAAGAAATAAACCCGTTGGTTTTGAAAGCCGTCAGGTTTTCGTGTCTCTCCTCACGACCCACATACGCGTTGTCCGCCATTAATTTGGAACGTCTCCTCAGTTGAGCTGCTCGGGACATCGCATGACTTTAACCTCCCGCCGTGACGAGCTCGACGTTAGTCGAGCAGTTAGTTGAGCCGTCGACACTCCAATATATAGTATGATATTTCAGAAGGTTTTGGATGTGTTATGACAAAACTTGGTGGATGAGTTGGGTCGGTGACAAGAACAAGCAGATTAGATTTTGATTCAGCTTCAGATGCAGATAAGTCCCATCAGTGGGATACAATAGGTAAACAGTCCTATCAGTGGGTTACAATACCTTCACCATTGTAGACAGGTCAGTGGTCTGTCTTGTACCACCTCCTTTCTGGTCTTGCACCCTCTGCAATTTCTGTGCCTTGTACCCCCCCCCCCCCAGGTTTCTGCAGGGCTCACACGGTCTACCATCAATCCTCTTCTGGTAAAACTACCCAAATCTAGGATCAGTGCTCACCCACACTCATTTGTTACCCTTTCATCCCACCAACTGTGACACCCTCTTCAGTGAACTACGACATCATCTTCAATCTCATTCTTCCTTTCAGGTCTTCCAAGACAGCTATTCACCGCTATCTCGGATCGTCCCTAATCCAAAAGCATAATCTTTTATACGCTCGTTAACCACACCCAAATCCCTCCTAACTTTCCAGTTTCTCCTCCTTGAAGTGTTATTGTCCGTGCATGCGTGTTTTGTGTCTGTTTTTGTCTGTAAATCTTAATCCGTTTAGTGTGCTAGTTATTCCATGAGCCTCAACCATGTATACAAAAAACAACAAAAAAGAAAAGTTCAGCCTGGTGGAGGTATGCACCTGACCAAGTGCCATCATTCTTGTTGTTGATGGTATGTGAATTTGTGGTGGATGACTGCTTACTACGACAAATAGGAAATAAAAACATTGCAGTTGAAAAGGAAAGCATTTGAATATCATGATGGGACTTTGGTCCCATTAATTCTCAAAGCTGGGACTATTTGGGCCCCAGGAGAGAGAGAGAGAGAGAAAAAGTTGCAATTTAACACCCTGAAGTTGTTTGTATGAATGATATTAATAGTGCTATCAGCACTCACTCTGATCCAGCAGCCATCACTGCGCATGAGACAAGGGCCGAAATTGAGCCTCCAGGGATAACAACGCTCATGTCGCACACCAATAGCAGCGGTCAGTTGCTTGTATGCATTTGTGTCTGCAATAGCGAGGCGATACAGCCACGGCATTCATCGCAGTCAGCTACATGCACCAATCCTGGGAGGCAACGATAAAAACAAAGAAGATATAAACAGAAAAAGTGACAAAATATTAGCTGGTAATGAAAGAAATAAACAAAAGACCCAAGAAATAAGTAATAATATAAGTAAAGGTCATGTTCAATTCATCAAGAAAACAAATAAAAACAAAAACAAGTAGAGGTGCATTAAAAGCACACCGCCCCCTTACCAAATATATAAATAACAAGTGGTGCCAGGCACAACAAATCCCACCCATTTAAGGCATAAAGTTATTTTCACAAATTTGCATTTTTCACTATAGGATTGTTAGGATTTTAAGTCACAAATAGAATAAGGTTCACTATAAGCTTAGTTTGAAGTAAATCGGATCATTTTGACAAAGTTATGAGCGAAGAACGATTTTGACCTTTTCGTGACATGACCTTGACCTTTGAGCTAATTGGACCCAAAAGTTAATGGGCTCATCCGAGGTTCATTACCCACCTGTGGATACAATTTGACAGTGTTTGAGCCAGCCGTTTTCCCGTAAAGTTGTATTTTCGTAACCATGTTTTAGTTTTAATGGAAAATTTGTAATTTTGACCGATGACCATGACCCCCAAAACTTCGGACCCTACCGATCTTCACAAATATGCATTTTTCACTATAGGAATGGGTAGGATTATAAGTGACAAATAAAATAAGGTTCACTATAAGCTTAGTTTGAAGTAAATCAGGTCATTTTTGATGAAGTTATGAGCGAAAAACGATTTTGATCTTTTCGTGACCTTGACCTTTGATCCAATTGGACTCAAAAGTTAATGGGGTCGTCCAAGGTTCATTACCCACCTGTGGATTAAATTTGATAGCGTTTGCTAAAGCCGTTTTGCCGTAAAGTTGCTAACAGACAGACAGACAAACAAACAAACAGACAAACAGACAAACAAACCGGACGGTTACAATATCCCGCTCCCTCCCTCCGGGGGGCGGGATAACAAATCCTCCAGCATGTGACATCGCCAAGGCGCATCAGGCGCCCGGCGATGCCGCCGTGCAGCACATGGAGATGGAATTGGGATGGAGCAGTGTACAATGACTGATTAATTGCTGAATTAAAATAAATAAATCGTAATCGTAAAATAATTAATTTCCTAATCAATTGGCTAAGAGCATACCAAAACCACCATCATTTCATCTGCAACTTTTTGAAAATCAAGTAATGCATTGAAAAAATTCATAATTGATGGATTAATTGCTTAATCAATAAATCCAAAATACCCTTTATAGCCAAATCACTTGTTCATTGTTGTGTCCAAATATCAGCTTCCTCACTCAAAACATGCCTGAGATATTGCCCAGATGTGAAAGAAAATAAACAAGTAATACCTAAATCTATAATAATTAAGTAATTAATCAAGTAATTGATAAATAAAAAAATAATAAAATAATGCTTTTGCCAAAGCACATTTTTCACTTTCGTCCCCAAATTTCAGCTTCCTAGCTCAAAGGATGGCTGAGATATCACCCGGCCAAACTAACGGAGGAAAAACTGAGTACTTCCTTCCTTCGGCACCAAGCAATGACGTCATGCATCGCCTGGATATGGAATTTTGGAAGGAGCAGTATACAAAAAGAGCAATCAGATATTGCAAACCCTCGCCAGGACTTGTTTTGTGTTGTGTATTTTATGTGGTGTTTGTGAACTGGTGTTACGTAATAAATAACAGACATAACTGTAACGGCCACATTATAACTGCTGGCAGTGACGACCGGGTGCCAAGACGTCCTGCTTTGATCGACCACTTGATCCTGACCCATGACATTTATTATTATAATAATTATTATAATTATGATTATTCAATTTCCCATAATTCAGAATGGGATAAAAAATAATTCAATTCAAATCAAATGGAAGACCAAATACAGTCCTGCATTTGAGTCATCAGAAGGAACCTGAACAAGCAAAAAGAATAAATGACAAACACTCAATAATCATTACCCTTGAGGGGCCAAATAAAACAAACCTCAACATCCCCCTTTTTTTTAAAGCCACATAATTTCAAGAAAGAATGTATGAAAAATAATCAAACACCAAACACACATCTTTCTCTTCCTCTCATCTCCCCCGACAGTTTCATTTACAGTGCAGCATCAGGCATATAGAGTTAATGGATGGACACGTTTGGCTGTGAAACATTTCATATACGTCTGTTTCAACACAGCAAAAATGTGGAAATTAAGCATCAATTAAAGCTTCAGCAAGTTATTACCAACTCTCTTTTTGTCTTTTGTTCAGGATTTCCTGATATATTAGACACGAGTAAAGGTGCCCGTCTTCAACGGGCGTCACTTGCAACATATGGTAAAAGACATAGCATGAATGTATTTTAAACAATATATTATATCTTTTTTATCCATTGATTATCATTCAGGTTTTCCCCCTCGACTGTCCCGCAGTAGCTCCACTTCGATGACATTACCACGGAGTTTAGTGATTACACAACGTGTACCATTCGTGAGTTCCGGAGGATCCATAGAGCGCATTAAAATTACAGGGCACCCTACTTTAAAATGATCCAAAAGGCCGGATCAGTTTTGTCTACATATTCATATCTTGTAGATTTTAGCTGGCCGGATCAGTTTCGTCTCCATATTCATATGTTGTAGAATTTAGCTGATTCTGAAACTGTTAACAGCATGTCGATCGGATGGTTCTGTGATTTTCTACGGTAGTCAACAAAAGTACGACTTAAGCCTGTACGCCAATATGCGGAGACCCGAGGACCTAATATTTCACAACAAACTAAAAACTCACAAAATTTGAAGATATTTTAAATAAACAATTTATTATAATATCAATTAAATATCATTTTTATCCATCGATAATATGAATTGTTATGTACAGCTATAGTTCTCCTGGGATCAGCGCATCCATCCACAATCTATGTTCTAATGAAGTGCAGTAGGAATAATAAAAAGTCGGATGAACATGAACTGTTTAACTACCATAAGCATCAAAACAAATTTTGAGGGGCCTCTTAAGGAAGACAATAATATCATTACTTTATATGTCAAAGCTTGTATCATTTCATGCAGTAACAAAAATCTGATGGTGGAACAAAAAAAGGGGCGTGCCGAAATATTAATATAATTTCATTTCATGCAGTAACAAAAATCTGATGGTGGAACAAAAAAAGGGGCATGTCAAAATATTAATATAGATAATCATCAAAACGAATTTTGAGGGGCCTCTTAAGGAAGACAATAATATCATTACCATATATGTCAAAGCTTGTTTCATTTCATGCAGTAACAAAAATCTGATGGTGGAACAAAAAGAGGGGCGTGCCGAAATATTAATATAGATATGAATATAGATAATTGTCAAAACAAATTTTGAGGGGCCTCTTAAGGAAGACAATAATATCATTACTATATATGTCAAAGCTTGTTTCATTTCATGCAGTAACAAAAATCTGATGGTGGAACAAAAAAAGGGGCGTGCCGAAATATTAATATAATTTCATTTCATGCAGTAACAAAAATCTGATGGTGGAACAAAAAAAGGGGCATGTCAAAATATTAATATAGATAATCATCAAAACGAATTTTGAGGGGCCTCTTAAGGAAGACAATAATATCATTACCATATATGTCAAAGCTTGTTTCATTTCATGCAGTAACAAAAATCTGATGGTGGAACAAAAAGAGGGGCGTGCCGAAATATTAATATAGATATGAATATAGATAATTGTCAAAACAAATTTTGAGGGGCCTCTTAAGGAAGACAATAATATCATTACTATATATGTCAAAGCTTGTTTCATTTCATGCAGTTACAAAAACCTGATTGTGGAACAAAAAAAGGGGCATGCCGAAATATTAATATAGATAATCATCAAAACGAATTTTGAGGGGCCTCTTAAGGAAGACAATAATATCATTACTATATATGTCAAAGCTTGTTTCATTTCATGCAGTAACAAAAATCTGATGGTGGAACAAAAAAAGGGGCATGCTGAAATATTAATATAGATGTGAACTGAAGTTGATACAACCTATTCAAATATATATATATATATATATATATATATATATATATATATATATATATATATATATATATATATATATATATATATATCTGTCTCTCGTACAGGCTGTGGCTGCTGGTTGCATCCTTGGTTGGGACGCGGCTATGCCGATGATGCAGTGTCCCCCTTACCAGTACACTGGTACTCATTTTGCCGACCTCGGAAGGATGACAGGCTGAGTCAACCTCCTGGTGTATTTTAATTCAGCAGCCAATGGGGCTTGAACTCAGGACCCTAGGATCCTCAGCCACCACCCGAACTACTAAGCCAACACCAGGCTATGCCTATTCAAATGAAAGACCAAATACTGCATTGGAGTCATCAGGAGGAGTCCAAAGAAACAAAGAGCAAAGATGAAGTCATCAAGAGGAACCTGGAAAGGATCCGGGTTTCAGCTGTTACTCCTCTACCCTCAAACCCATCCAAGTACAACCAAGTGAGCCTTATTAAAAATAAAAAAATAATCAAAATACACACACACACACACACACACACACACACACACACACACACACACACACACACACACACACACACACACACACACACACACACACACACACACACACACACACACACACACACACACACACACACACAGTGTCCCAAAAGTCTCCATACATAGGGAAATTAACACTTTCAGCAAAATGTCTCCCAAAATTCTTCATACATCGCTTATATCTTCTTTTTTTTCAGATTCCCTTCAAGAATGCCTTTGTCAAAAGAAGAACGTATTGAAATCATTCTCATGGCTGGTTTGGGAAGCTGTCGCAAGGTTGCAATCGACTTTAACAGGAAACATGGCAAGCACATCATACATGAGACATACGACAAGATTCAGAACATGAATCATTTAAAGGTACGCATTCAAACATGGCAAAACATATTCCCCATCACTCCTGCATCATAACTGCAGTTTCACGTCAATCGGTGAAACAGTTCAAGAGAAAGAATTTAAAAAAAGATTTTGGCTCAATCTAATATGGCTTCCAGACCGCATGACCTATCAATTATTGTTGAATACGCTGAGATCTCCAATGCTTGGGGAACATTTGTGTGAAGTTTCCCCTTGTTCTGTCCAGCCATTCTGGAGATCTTTATGGGTTTTAGGGTAAATCCAATATGGCTGCCAAACCATGTGACCTATGATGTCATAGGTGTGAGTTTTGTTACTCATAGATAGGCAGTCATACCTGTAAAGTTTCTCTTTGATCTGTTCAGCCGTTTTAGAGAAGATTGAATGTTAAAAAAAAATTTTAAACAATGTAGCTGCCATACCATGTGACCTATGACATCATAATTATCATTAAAACATTCTACATGAGTTGCCGCTCTTATGGTGAAAATTTTATCTCAATCTGAGAAGCAGTTGCAGAGAAAAATGCTCATGTTCTGTGCGGACAAACAGACAGACAAATGGACCCAAATATGCAATACCCTCTCCACTGGTGAGGATAAAAAATAAAAGTGCCTTAAAGTGAATTAACATTATGTACACTGGCGGACACTCCTATTCAGGCGGGAGTACCCTTCTTGGCCCACCTTCAGTGGGTAATGTGCTGCGGCACATTCTTGGAAATACAAAATATAATTTTTGAAAGTTATCATCACACTCCATATCATAATTTTGAGGAGATTCCATTGCATTATGAAGAACATAAGGGAAGACAATTTGGAAAATTGGCGACCACCAAAGGTAGCACTATTTCTGGCATGCACACCAGGAAGTTCGAAATCCCACATCTGACCACTGTGACGTTCGTGGGTCAGATAACTCCAAAACCCAACGAGCCGATAAAAAGACCACAGATGCCATCGATAGCACTCACCTCTGGCCAGATCTTTGTGCCCAGGGTCGGTTTACCGTACATGTGAGATGGATGGGGCAGATGGGGAATCATGCCTGCGACTGCGTAATGACTATTAGTTGGCCGAACGAGCCAACACAACGCATCGCACTGTTTTATCTAACAGGCCGATTGATCACTTCAGCTAATTATGCTCAGAAAAGCTATCTCAGACAAAGCCGAACAAGATGAGTGAAAACACGATATCAAAACTTCAATGCACTTTATTTACACAAGCAGGAAATTGCTGAGAGAAATTGCGGTTGGGGAATTCAAATGGGAAAATGGTATGAAAAATCAGGAGAGAGAGCAACGCAAGCAATATGACCAATTTAGAAGTACGTCCACATACATCCCCCTTGGATGGATTTTCATTTTGGTGTCGTACGGAAGTCAAATGTTGACCTAAAAAAAATTAGTTGTCAGATTAGGATGGTAGCAACAATCCAGATCTTATGATTCCACCTTTTAAAATGAAAGTTCAGCTCAACGTACATTCTGCTGGACACAATCATTTTCCATCCCGACAACAAAATTTCTGTTCTGGACAAAGTGCTTCTATTACGATGAGAGTTGGGAAAATGAATTTAGATGAATGGGATTTGCTAAATTTCCGGGGATCAACTCCCTGTATCCTTGTGGGAAGAAATTACAGTAACAAGTCACTGTAAATGTCAGTTACAATCAACATGATAAACAAAGGATTCCAGTATCAAGCATTCGGTATAAATGGGCACATTACATCAACCACAAAGCATTCAGAATGTACCAAAGACCTCATTAATCAGTCGGCATTTCATATTGAAATTTTTTACGATTTTGACTGCAGTAGATCATCATAAAATGCAGCTCTTTTTAGTTGGCACGAGATGACCCGTGAATCCGTTGGGTTCCCGTTGTGACAGCGGTTGATGAAACCAGAGAGTTGGTGTCAAAGCCACCCAATGCTCGCCTGTTTATACATTTATTGTTTTTAAAAGACTAGTCTAATAATATTTTTTATAAAGCATTGCAGTGAAGTCTGATCCAAATAATTTTAAAGCAATATATGTATTTGTATATTGTAATCAGTAAAAAAATAGTGTGGTAGATAAAAACATGAGAAAGGAAATAACTTGCACCAAAAACTTTAACATTGTCACACTCACGCTGACGCTGACGTTCACGCCGAGGGTATCGCTATAGCTCTCTGTTCTTCGAAAAGGCGAGCTAAAAATCATTTCAAGAAAAAAAAGAAGATAGCTCCAGCAAACTATATCGCTGAGGTTGTTTGCATTGATCAAATTCTTCCGAAGAGTACTTGACTGAATCGGGAATTGATTTTTTAATAATTTTTTTCGTTATCCGATTTGAACAAAACTTGATACTGCACACCACAGGAGAATGGTGAGGAAGGTGGCCCTAAATTTTTTGCGCTATCGTGTACCGTTTTGGCTGTATTTCGGGAACATACATACATACATACATCCATACATGATGAGAGTTTTAGTAATATAGAGATGTAAGTTTTCAAACCTTGTAGGAACAAGGCTGTGAGCATTAATTTCATTTCCAGGTCAACAGAGTTAAAGGTGCAATGTCCTGCTCTCTACAGCCACCACCCATCCGGCAGAAGAAAAATAAATTCAACATCATAATGGTATTTTGAAATATTCCTGCTCAGCTCTTTGAAATGCATGATCAGAGGAACACAAAATTTTCAGTGAAACCTGGACTTAAGACTTTTGGTGTTACACGGGAAAAAAACGTTAAATTCGTACAATATTCTGTAATTTAATGGATCTTTGATTTATCGTCTTGTTTTGTGACACCTTGTTGTTGATAGCTGATCAAGGTCCAGCTTTTTTCCCCTCGAGAGTTTGACAACAGGAAAAAAACGTATTTGTATAACTATAAGTATTTGTGGTGGATTGAAATAATCTGGTAAGCATATTATTTAAACTGGCCAAGTCACTCCAATTCAAATCATACCAACCATTTAACTCATGAGCAGTGTCCCATATCAAACTATAAGGGCACTCGGTAGAGCATATACCTCTGCCATGTAATGCCTGATCCACGAGAGCATATCGGGTCCAATACATTTTTGAAATATCATGCTATGCAGGGACTGACTCAATCAGTCTCATTACTCATTGGGAATGACTCAATCGGTCAACTTCCCGACCCAGATCTCAACCAACGGAACTCCATCTCTTCTGGATCTGATTTTGACAAATTTCCCTGAAAATATCTGCTGTTCTTCCTCCGCACCAATCGGTTCTTCTGACCACATCCTTGTCAAAGTGGACATCTCTCTGGCTGTTATCAGAGAACCACCTCAGCGCCGTGGAGTCTGGCATTTCACCAACGCAGGCTGTCAGTCTCGAAGCAGCCATCAAACTTCGAGACTGGTCTCCCATCTCTACTTTCTCCAACATCAACTCGTCCTGGGAATTCTTTCAAAGAAACTTGCTCCCTCATGCACAGATTTATCCCCTCTCGTCTTCAGTTGTCCCTATCCTTCCTCCCGCCCATGCTTCACTGAAGCTTGTGGCGAGGCAGTGGTCCCAAAACAACTTTCCTTTGCCTCATGGAAAGCAAATCAAACTGAGGGTAATCTCAGTTCCTTCCATAAAGCTCGGAACAAGTGTGTATCTACCCTCAAGAGAGCCAGAAAACAACATCTTTCTAATCTCGTCTGAACTCTCAAGTCTCTCTCCCTCCTCCAAATCCTGGTGGTGTCTCATGAAATCTCTTTCTGGTGTATGTACCCCCCTCCATCCCATCCCTTACCTCAAATGGCTGCACTATTGATACCGCACGTGAAAAGGTTGAATGCCAAAACTCGGTGTTTGCATCGAAATCTTGTGTCCGAAACCCATCGCTTTCTGTACCCACCTTACCAGTTGCACCCAACTGTCCCTGGACTCTGTGTCCTTTTCTTCTGATAAAGTGGAGAGTTTGCTGTCCAACCTCGACTCAGATTCTGCAACCGGTCCAGACGGCATCAGCCCACATGTCCTAAATACCTGCTCTGCTGCTCTTGCTCACCCTCTCTCTGTTCTATTCACCCTCTCATTTGCTCAAGGTCATCTTATCTGCCATCTGCTTGGAAATCAGCAAACATTACTGTCCTGCATAAAAGGTGCAAAAACAGATCCCTGCAACTACAGACCAATCAGCCTTCTCCCAATCATCAGCAAGGCTATGGAATCCATCATCGTTTCAGATATTAAATCCTTCTTCTTCTCCAATGGCTTGATTTCCGATCATCAATTTGGTTTCAGACCAGGTCACTCAAACACGGATATGCTGCTTCTGCATCTTTCTTTCCATCTAATCCATCTTTTAGTGTTTTTTTTTTTTTTAACCAGCTTTGGACAAATTTTTGGTGATTTTAGCACAGAATTCAACCTTCGTTGAGACGGCCGCCATTTTGTATGTTTTGATTATGGGAATCACGCGTGATTTCGTACAAGCTTATATACACTAACTTTAGTAGTTTTAAACTAGTTTCTAGGAAAAAAAAAAAATCGACCGAAATTACGCATGATTCCCATCTCAAAATTTTATTTTAATTTTTTTGAAAAAATTTTTTTTTATTTTTTTTTTCCGGAATGATTCGGCATGATTCGGCGCTACATTCTTCGTTGGGTCAGTGCTTGCCAGGTGAGTTTTGACACAATCAGTAGTAGTACATGTAGTAGGACGAGTTTGTTTGGATGAGAGAGTTTGTTTGGATGAGTGAGTTTGATGGTTGGATGAGTGAAGTTGATGGGTGGGATTGGTTGGATGAGTGAAGTTGTTGGGTGAGATTGGTTGGATGAGCGAGCTTGACTGGCATGAGGTTGGTCCAATCCTGGTCCACAACCACCCTCCACTACCACCTACTAAAGGCACAACGACCACACACACACACACACACACACACACACACACACACACACACACACACACACACACACACACACACACACACACACACACACACACACACACACACACACACACACCATCACCACCACCACCACCATCCCTCACAATCACCACCTCCCCTGATGGTCGTTCATTCAACCAATCTCACACGTCAAACTCGCTCATCCAACCAATCTGAACAATCCAACTCACTTATCCAACCAACCTCACCCATCAAACTCACACATCCACCTTAACTTATTATTTCATATTGCTAAAAAAAAAACTTTTGAATAAAATGTGGCTATTTCCTTTCTCCTGTGGCTAATCATTCTAAACCTGGATTAGCCACAGTGGCTAATCATTCTAAACCTGGATTAGCCACAGTGGTTAATCATTCTAAACCTGGATTAGCCACAGTGGCTAATTCCTTTTGAAAGCCAGAGCACACTGAGTGACTCCTGTGACCCCAAGTCACCACTTCCTTGGGGCAAGTACCAGGTGTCAAATCCAAAACAATCGTTACATATTTCATGCGTCCCCCAATGTTGATTGCATACACAAAGTTTCATTTGAAATGTATTAAATGTGCTCATGATTGGATTTTTTGGAATTTGACCTTTTGACCCCCACCTCGGGGGGGCAGGACCAAAAATTATACTGCTCTTGCACCTTTGTGCCATATGGTGATCATAACTACCAAGTTTGGTAAATTTCTGCCCAACCGCTTAAGAGGAGATCGCGTGACGGATGGACGGACAGACAGACACATGGAGCCAATTACAATATCCCCCCCCCCATTTATTTATTTTCAAAAGCATGGGGATAACAATGGAACCATATGTTTGAAATGACAACAGAGCATGATCCTTCTTGAAGAGTGACTAGTAGTGTCAAATGCTTTTGTCTGCACACCTGGAAGTTCTGCAATATCACCTATGGAGATACTGTAGATTCAAAGCTTGAAAGGCGATCAGATTATGAGCATACAATCGCCTATTGCTTTGGAAAGTGAATCAGCAACAGGTACTAACAAGTGGGATAGTGAGCTTAACATTGCCCATTGGGATGGCCTAGTCAATGAGCAAACTGCCGATAAAGGCATCAGGTTACAGTTTTTAGGTGGATCCAACTGCTTTGGAATTCAAAAACAAAACTTGACAGATTCAGAGGTGAATACAAAATCTGTGATGAGAATGTCAGTGTTGGCAATATTATGGGTGTTGGCGAAAGAACATCTTGACATATCACATTATTATTAGAGCGAGAGAAGAGGTATGAAAATAAATTTGGCATGCCACAATCCCTTGGCACTCCATGCATATCATTTTGGCACTGCAAGATGAGATGACATAAGAGGTCCGAAACAATGCGAGAGGCACGTTCTCCAGACTGTCCAGACACTTTCAGAAGCCCCAAAATGTTGGCATGAAGAAAATGAGGTCTCAGTACTGCAGGTTTCACCATACACAAACGGATCATCTGTTAAAAGGTGTGAATTTGGATGTGTGAGATAACACACTCCATATATTTGTTCAGAATCAGTTCAAAGTGCCATTCTTGTGCAAAACCAGGGGTATGAGGGTAAGCAAGTTATACGCAATGCAATGGAATACGGCTCTCTGTGGATGTTGAAGCTCGAATGGTCTATACGACATATTTGGAAGCTGAAAAGGAAAAACAAAAATCCCAGGTGTGACTGGCATGTCGCAGCAAAAGGATAATGGTGAACCACATGGGTGGAGGCCTTATAGCAAATGGCTACTTTCCTGATGAAGACAGACCCACTACCCAACTATTTTCACATTGTTCCCTAAGCTCTCACCCTTTCCCAAACTTTCAACCTGATCTTGAACTCCCAACTACAGCTGCTGTTGTCCGATTTCAAGCCTCACAGGGACAAAAGCATTCGTCCAATGAGCCACCAAGTCAGATTGAAACTGCAAACTTCTCAATGACCAGCCAGACCATCACATTCTTTCTTTCCTTAACCCAATATCAAATTTTGAGCTACATTATTTTTTCTGTATTGACCCCTGTGACCCTAAGTCCCCACCCCATGGGACATGAACCAGGGATCAGATCCAAAATTTACATATTTCATACATCTCCCAATGTTTATTGCATATACAAAGTTCAATTTTAAAATGCTTAAAAATGTGCCCCGAATTGTATTTTTTGGTATTTCACCTTTTGAGTCAACACCAGGATGAGGGGCCAAAAATGATGCTGCTTTTGCACCTTCTTGCCATATGGTGATCATAACAACTAAGTTTGGTATATTTCTGTGTAACTGTTTACTTTAGAAAATAGCGTGACGGACGGACAGAGACAGATGGAGCCAATTATAATATCAGCCGTTTGTTTTTTAAGTGTGGGAATAATTATCTGCATCAATCTGACACCTATTCCTCAGTCCTTGACAGTAGCAACTTCTTACCATCTTATGAACTACCCACAGTACCCCCTTCCCCCAACTCATCTTCCACTCCCAACCTACACCTTGTACTTCTGTTCTTATCAAAAGGATGCTTTAAAACAAAGTAATACAGAGGTATTGTTCTCTCAGAAAGATGTGATGAAGGCCATATAATGCTTTGCCAATGTATGATTTTTTTTAACAGCAGTAACATGGGAGGGTGGGATAGTAGAGGGTAGAGTCCCTATGTACTAGGAGTAGCGACACAGCACATCCAGAAGTTTCTGGTCACAAGGGTCAAGGGCACCATTTTGTTTCCGTTGAATGAGCACACGAGTCAATAGCTCAACATTATTTTTTAAATGACAGGATGCTGTGCCATTGGACGCACTGATCGATCAGAGAAGGGTTTCAAAATGTATATTGTTACGGCTGTGGAAATTCGCAATACACCATAAAGGGTCCTTAGATCAGTTATGACGCTAATTTCATGTGTAGTTAGTCCACACCTGTTGTTTAGGGGGAATAGGTGTCATTCATCCGGGCTGTGACGCTTTGAGTTCGCCATTTTTCTTTCTCTATCGTTATTTTGGACCATTAAGCCACCAACAACTCAAACACCACCACCTTCGCCTCTTTACCTCCACAACTCCATCCCACAAACATCGCTTCACCACCATTTCCAAACGACGCCCGCCAACCACCAAACCACCACAGCAAACCCCCCACTACCTTCGCCTTTCTCCTTCCACAACCATCAACCACACCACCAGTCAACACCGAACGTCGTGCTGTCCAGGGCCCGTTCGGTGATTCTTGCCGAACGCAGCAAGCCACGAGTGCACATGGTTCCTTTTAGGAGAGGGAAACGGATCAGGAAGGCTTCACGCCCCTTTTCTTCCATCCAATGACTGAGCATCGGGTGGCATGACCCAGTCTCAGAACCCGCTGTGAATGCATTCCTTTTCGGAGAGGTAAATGGATCAGGAAGGCTTCACGCCCCTTTTCTTCCATCCAATGACTGAGCCTCGGGTGGCATGGCCCCGCCTCCGAACCCGCTGTGAATGCGTTCCTATTAGGAGAGGGAAACGGATCAGGAGAGGCTCACGCCCCCTTTTTGTCCGTCCAATGGGCGAGCGTCGGGTGGTGTGGCCCCGCCTCCAAGCGCGTTTTGATCCGCGAATCTGCATACAGGCTCCTCCCCCGGTCTATAAAGACGCGAGAACAATGCAGCTCATGTGTGCAGAAAAGGGTGCAAGAAAGGGGTGCAGAAAGGAGTGAAGAAACGTGTGGAGAAAGTGGCGCAAAAAAGGGTGCAGAAAGTGGCGCCAGTCGGTGGAGTTGTGGAGTCTGAGAGGTTGTCGTTGCGGGGATCGGACGGCGAAGGGGACGGAGCTCGAAGTGGAGGTCGAGGGACGAGTCGCGGAGTGGAGCAGGGACGCAGAAGAGGGCTCAGGGGCGAGAGTTCGCCGGAGTCGGTGCGGTCCTGGGACAAGGTCAAGGTCAAGCTCTAACTTGGAAAATATATGACCGTTTTTACAGCCATTTTTCCCTGCTGTGCAGGGGTTGGGCTTTTTCTTGAGGCAATGTTTTTTTTATGGCCGGATGCCCTTCCTGACGCCAACCCTGGTCGCCTCTTACGACACACAGGGATATGGTACACCTATTCTAACCGGGACATACACCAGGACCAGTACACTGGTACTCATTTCGACGACCTCGGAAGGATGACAGGCTGAGTCAACCCCCTGGTGTTCCCATTGTGACAGCGGTTGATGGAAAAAAAATCATTTCAAGAGAGGAATAAAGATAGCTCCAGCGAACTATACCACTGAGGTTGTTTGCATTGATCAAATTCTCCCGAAGAGTACTTGACTGAATCAGGAATTGATTTTGTAATAATTATTATCGATGCCCGATTTTAACGAAACTTGATACTGCACACCACAGGAGAATGGAGAATAAGGTGGCCCTAAAACTTTTGCTCTATCATGTACCATTTTGGCTGTATTTCGGGAACATACATACATACATACAAGATGAGAGTTTTAGTAATATACTACATGACCCGTGAACCTGTTGGGTTCCTGTTGTGACAGCGGCTGATGAATTTCGATGCCTGATTTTAACGAAACTTGATACTGCACACCGCAGAAGAATGGTGAATAAGGTGGGCCGAAAATTTTTGTGCTATCATGTTCCGTTTTGGCTGTATTTCAGGAACAAAGATACATACATACATACATACCTACATACATACAAGATGAGAGTGTTAGTAACATATAGATAGATAGATGTAATGCAATTATTTGGTATGGATTATGCAATTATTCGTTCATTCATAGTATGTATGTCATGTGGGAAGTATCTTTGACTATCATACTCAAGTTATGGTAATTTTTGCCGTGTCGTGGTAATAATAATTCATTTGCCGTGTCGTGGTAATTGTTAGGTTTGAGTTTAATTGATTGTTTAAGGGGAATTTGAGATGTCAAATTGGAGCCTTACTTACTTCAGTTACTTACTTCAGTTATTTTTGTAGCTGAAAGATCCCACTTGTGACTGCAGCAGCTACTCGGTGGTGCTATAATCAGTTTCTCACCTCCATTTGCCCTTCTCTGGGCTGCCTGCTAGCTAAAACGGAATTTCCGACTTCTGAACTCCAAAAATGATGTTTTCCCCTTGATACCCGACCATGGGACAGAGGTAAATATATTTCCCACTGTAGTCTGTAAATTGTTTAATTTGATGGACAAATGATGTCACAAACACTATAAATAACTGTGTACATATTGGTTATGCTTTGTCTTTTTCCTTTCAAGTTTTTACCAGAAAATAAAACAAAATATTTATGAAAACCATAAAGTGTAATCGTTGACTAGCTATCACTGCTCACCTCCACTCATTTGTTCCTCTCCTCCCCCCCCCCCCCAACTATGCAACCAACTTCCAGATCCTCTTCAATCTCAATCTTCCCTCCAGGTATTCAAGATACACTACATGGCCAAAAGTATGTGGACACCTGCTCGCCCAACATCTCATTCCAAAATCATGGGCATGAATATGGAGTTGGTCCCCCCCTTTGCTGCTATAACAGCCTCCACTCTTCTGGGAAGGCTTTCCACTAAATGTTGGAACATTGCTGCAGGGATTTGGTTCCATTCAGCCACAAGAGCAACAGTGAGGTCGGGCACTGATGTTGGACAATTAGGTCTGGCTCGCAGTCGGCGTTCCAAGTTCATCCCAAAGGTGTTCGATGGGGTTGAGGTCAAGACTCTGTGCAGTCCAGTCAAGTTCTTCCACACCGATCTCGGCAAACCATCTCTGTATGGACCTCGCTTTGTGCAAGGGGACATTGTCATGCTGAAACAGGAATGGGCCTTCCCCAAACTGTTGCCACAAAGTTGGAAGCACAGAAACATCTCGAATGTCATTGTATGCTGCAGCATTAAGATTTCCCTTCACTGGAACTAAGGGGCCTAGCCCGAACCATGAAAAACAGCCCCAGACCATTATTCCTCCTCTACCAAATTTTAAAGTTGGCACTATGCATTCGGGCACATAGCGTTCTCCTGGCATCCGCCAAACCCAGATATGTTCATTGGATTGCCAGTTGGTGAAACGTGATTCATCATTCCAGAGAACGCATTTCCATTGCTCCAGAGTTCAACAGCAGTGAGCTTTACACCACTCCAGCCGACGCTTGGTATTGCACGTGGTGATCTTAGGCTTGTGTGCAGCTGCTCGGCCATGGAAACCCATCTCAACGCACAGTGTTTGTGTTAACGTTGCTTCCAGAGGCAGTTTAGAACTCGGTAGTGAGTGTTGCAACCGACGACAGATGAATTTTCCGCGCTACGCGCTTCAGCACTCGGCGACCCCATTCTGTGAGCTTGTGTAGCCTTGCCTACCACTTTGTGGCTGAGCTGTTGTTGCCCCTAGATGTTTCCTTTTCACAATAACAGCACTTACAGTTGACCGGGGTAGCTCTAAGCAGGACAGAAATTTGATGAACTGACTTGTTGGAAAGGTGGCATCCTTTGACGGTGCCACGTTGAAAGTCATTGAGCTCTTCAGTACGACCCATTCAACTGCCAATGTTTGTCTATGAAGATTGCATGGCCATGTGCTTGATTTTATACACCTATCAGCAAGGGGTATGGCTGAAATAGGCGAACCCACTAATTAGAAGGGGTGTCCGCATACTTTTCGCCATGTAGTGTAGCTGTTCACCACAATCTCAGATCATGCCCCATCCAAAACCATGATCATTTCTTCCATCATTCACCCCATCCCCCTAATCTTTTTTTTCTTCCAGTGAGTTTGTTTCTGTATCCATATTGTCCACCCCCTACGTTGTTCCTTACCCTTCATTCTTACCCACATCCCTTGTTTGTCCGTCTGTTTCTATTTTGTCCTCCTGCCCTGCTGTTTGTGTTCCCCTCTCTTTTTCGACTGCTCTGTTTATGTTACGTCCCAATCCGTTCTGTGTTCTAGCTCTTCCATGAGTCTTGACTTTGTATTTTTTTTAAAAAAAGAAAAAAAAAAGGATTTGTATTGAATGTTTATTGCCCCAAACAACTTGGTGGAAGAATTTGAATTGTGAGAAAAGGGGAGAAAATGAGGAGAGCAATTGAGTGTATTAATGAGTCGTGGGAAAAGGGAAAGCGTGGAAGATGATGACATGAATAATGAAAACTAGCCGAAACCCCGTCACAGACGGATTCCATTCATTCAACCACCCTCACCAGCTCACCCACACTCGAGGGACATGGACTGGACAGGGCGTGCTTGCCCCCGCCTACTCATCCCCTGCCCCTGCCCCATTCCCCCCCCCTGCCTTCAATTTGCTTACCCCCGCCCAAATATTTAATTACCCCGGGCCCGCCCCCTCATCCCTCGCCCCCGCCCCTTCACTCCCTGCCACCGCCTCTTCACTCCTCGCCCCCGTCTCAACGAAAAGTGTTTATTGTGCTTCAGAGTTAAAAGTTGACTATTGCCACTATGTGCGATGCACTCTTACAGGTACGAAGTTTTTTTTCAGTCCAGGTCACAGTACCGAGAAAAACGTGACGTGACCGCTTGGTAGGAGGAGCACAAAATTGGTCCTTCAGTATTAATATATAGATAGAAGAGAGATTGATACAATGTTTCTTGTGACATTTTTTGTGTCAAAATCACATTCTGAGGTAGTCAGCATGTGCAGAAGAGGGTTTTGCATTGCAGATGCTATTTTCGAGGAGTGGAATTACACCTCTCAGCAGTAACGGTCTGTCGACGACGGACGTAATGACGTTGGCGAATGACCGATGATGTCATGACGTCCTGACGCCTCTCAGCGGTGATGTCACATGTCACCATGTAAACGAAAAGTGTTTATTCTGCTTCACAGTTAAAAGTTGACTATTGACACTATGTGCGATGCACTCTTACAGGTACGCAGTTTCTTTCAGTCCAGGTCACAGTACCGAGAAAAACGTGACGTGACCGCAAGGAGGAGCACAAGATTGGACCTTCAGTATTAATATATAGATATTGAAGAATGAAGGATTACATGCACGTGCACGTTTTCAGCACAGGTGAAGGAGCGTAAGCACATGCATGTGTTCAGTGGTGCAGTACTTAAATAAGTAAATAAATAAAAACAGTTGGAAAAAAATAATCCCTTCACTTCTGGCTCAACTTCATTTTAATGTAGCCCTCTCTTATTCCTTCTTTCTTGTTCCATTCAATTGCAAAGAAAAACTTTCCCGATCCATATTTTCTCAAGGGGCTGGCAGGATGGCGTGGAGGCACACGTTTGTCTCCGAGCTGTTTAATCCAGGGTCTGAAACCAGACCCAGCTACAAAATATCATCCCGGTGTTTCACAGGCAGGGCGATTCATCAAGGTTTGTGCCGTCCCACTAATGGACGTTCAGCCAGGTGTCCCAGTCTGCCGTCATTAGCTGCTGGATGTTAAAGATCCCACGGTGTCCTTCACCAAGAGTCGGTGAGCCATCGCCAGCACCCTGAACAAATTACAAATTCCTGCCCTGAATAACTGCTGGAAAGGCAATGGCAAACCACCCAGTATCACTCTTGCCAAGCAGCCAAGGACCTGCCTTCCAGCAGAGCACACAATCAATAAACCTTCTTAAGCTCTTTTCTTTTTCTTTTTTCACTCACAATTGTTATCTTTTCTAATCCTCTACTCTTGATGGTGTACGCATTGGTGTGGATGCATGATGTGCCTCCATTTCTCTCTTTCACTTTCCTTCTTCCAATTCTTTCAAATTTCTGCATCCTGTCACTCCCTGTGTGATTCTTCTACTCACACACTCTATACACCTTGAATTTGGCACTCAGTAGCGTCCACCTTTACTCGTGGATTCAACTTCATTTTGCCATGGTTTCTGCGATCTGTTTTGAGGTTAAATCAATCCTGTCTAATTGTAGATGCTTATTCTGACACAATGGAAGAACGAAAAAAAAATCATGAAGTAATATAATCTCCCTTTTGGACCCAGGGAAAGACAACTTGATGAGAAAACTGACACATTACGCTTCATGCACAAAGGTCACAGGCTCGGTGCGCCACACACGATGGAAACAAAATGGCTTCAAATTGCAAGTTATCGCTACTTGGCCTAATCCGAGAATATAGGGACTCTAGTGGATGCGGTGGAGGAGAACAAAATTCTCCGAACAAGAAACATCAGATCTTGTTTGATCACACAGGTCAACGTAACTTACAGGTAGAACAATGGACGAAATTGACAGGACACCGAGGATTACATGCACATTTTTACCTCCACCACCGAAAGTGAAGGAGGTTAGGTTTTCACCCCTCTCTGTCTGTTTGTTTGCAGGGTATCTCAAAAAGTTGTGTACGGATCCGGATGAAAATTGGTGGGCAGGTTCGGTGTGCGACAAGGACGAAATGATTAGATTTTGGTGAAGATCTGGATCCGAATCCGACTATGATAATTTTTTCTGTGATTCTTCTCCATTGATAGGGCTAAACTCATATAAAGCACGATATTTCAAAAAGTTGTGGACGGATTCAGATGAAACTTGGTGGAAAGGTTAAGTGTGTGACAAGGAAGAATTTATTTGATTATAGTGAAGATCCGAATGCGGATATGGATACAACAGTTATATAATTTTTAAAGTGATTCTTCACCATTGACAGATAGGGCCAAAAACGATACACACGCACGATGTTTTTTTATAATGTCTTGGGACCAATATGTTCTCGTGGATCAGGCATTGCGTGACGGAGGTATGTGCTCTACCGAGTATGCTTCTAGTTTGGTATTTGCACAGCACCATGTCCTGCTACCTTACTCACTCACTCACCATGTCATCCCGCTACCTCACTCACTCACTCGCTCACCGTGTCGTCCCTCTACCCCGCTCTTACTCACTGTGTCCTTCTACCCCGCTGTCATTCACCGTGTCCCTCTAACCCGCTGTCATTCACCGTGTCCCTCTAACCCGCTGTCATTCACCGTGTCCCTCGACCCCGCTCTCATTCACCGTGTCCCTCGACCCCGCTCTCATTCACCGTGTCCCTCGACCCCGCTCTCACTCACCGTGTCCCTCTACCCCGCTCTCACTCACCGTGTCCCTCTACCCTGTTCTCACTCATCGTGTCCCTTCCCAATCGCCATGGGAAGCAAGGAGAAGCTGACATTTTGGTTGTTAACCCTTCATCATTGCTCCAGTAACATCCTCAAGCAACAGGTAGGCTGTAAAGAAGAGTCAGAAGGACCTAACCATTTAGGGTGCAGTGGAAATTAAAATACGCGAAGTAAAGCTAAGTTAAAAACGCGACGGGCAACCAAATATCACAGCATCCTAGAATAAATAAATAAATAAATAAATAAAATCAACAGCACCTTCATCAAGATCATTTTCAAAGATAACTCCAGCTCGCACCAGCGATCACACCACAAAACACAACCAAAAGAGCCAAAGGAAAGGGAACAGAAGATTTCCTCCAGTATGATCGAATCACCTCCATCCAGAAGGAAGCATTACAGGTGCAAAATATAAGGTCACTTTAATGTATTTTAAAAAACGGGGAAAAGAGGGGCAAACCAGGGGGTCAAAAGTGCAATTAGTGGGTTTATTGATAATTAGAAACAAATACGATTAAGTTAACCAAGCCAAACTTTACCCAGAAAAGTCAAACCTAATCTTGTCAAAATGTTTACAATTTGAATAATATAATGCAATGGACTACTTACACACCCGTGTTTATCTTCCTTTCACAAACGCACATTTCCTTTGAACTACCTTTCTCACAAACACATCAAAGTACAGTATCTTCCTCCAGGCAAATATTTTTAATGATCACATGATATTCCCTCCCTCATTCATTCATTCACTCATTCACTCACTCCCAACATCATACCTCCAACAAACACGGATAGGCACACCTTCGCTCCCCTCCCTCCACATACACTTTAGTATCCTCACAAACTCAATCACACTCCAACTCAACAAACACACACTCACACACTCTCACACTCTCTCACACTACTTCAGTCTCACTCCCAACAGCAAAAACTATTTAATGGCTGACATTGTTCCTCCATTACTGCCAAATGCTCCTCTCTCCATCTCCAACACAATCCCTCAATCTCTTACAATCACATCTGTCCTTTGTGTGTGTGTCTCACTCTGTCCAGCAAACAAGCACACTCGACCCCTCTCCCACTACCCCCCCCCCCACCTTGGTGAAACGTGAATGTGTATGTGCCTCTCCTTCCACTCCCCCCCCCATTCCTTTTTCTGTCTGACACTTACACATTCCATAAGTCTGTCTGTCACTCTCTCTTTGTGTCACACAAAAACACACACACACACACACACACACACACACACACACACACACACACACACACACACACACACACACACACACACACACACACACACACACACACACACACACACACACACACACCTCTCAACCCCTCTCCCTTCTCTCCTCCCCTCTGTTTCTCTCACACACACCCTCTGTCTGTCTGTCTGTCTGTCTGTCTGTCTGTCTGTCTGTCTGTCTCTCTCTCTCTCCGTCTCTCTCTCTCGCCCTCTCTCTCTCTCGCCCTCTCTCTCTCTCGCCCTCTCTCTCTCTCGCCCTCTCTCTCTCTCTCGCCCTCTCTCTCTCTCTCGCCCTCTCTCTCTCTCTCGCCCTCTCTCTCTCTCGCCCTCTCTCTCTCTCTGGCCCCCCTCTCTCTCTCTCGCCCTCTCTCTCTCTCGCCCTCTCTCTCTCTCGCCCTCTCTCTCTCTCTCTCTCTCTCTCTCTCTCTCGCGCTCTCTCTCTCTCGCCCTCTCTCTCTCTCTCTCTCTCTCTCTCTCTCTCTCTCTCTCTCTCTCTCTCTCTCTCTCTCTCTCTCTCTCTCTCTCTCTCTGTCTCTCTCTCTCTCTCTCTCTCTCTCTCTCTCTCTCTCTCTCTCTCTCTCTCTCTCTCTCTCTCTCTCTCTCTCTCTCTCTCTCTCTCTCTCTCTCTCTCTCTCTCTCTCTCTCTCTCTCTCTCTCTCTCTCTCTCGCCCTCTCTCTCTCTCTCGCCCTCTCTCTCTCTCTCGCCATCTCTCTCTCTCCCCCTCTCTCTCTCTCTCTCTCGCTCTCCCCCTCTCTCTCTCTCTCTCTCTCTCTCTCTCTCGCCATCTCTCTCTCTCTCTCTCTCTCTCTCTCTCTCTCTCTCTCTCTCTCTCTCTCTCTCTCTCTCTCTCTCTCTCTCTCTCTCTCTCTCTCTCTCTCTCTCTCTCTCTCTCTCTCTCCCGCTCTCTCTCTCTCTCGCCCTCTCTCTCTCTCCTGCTCTCTCTTACCCTCTCTCTGGCGCTCTCTCTCTCTCGCCCTCTCTCTCTCTCGCCCTCTCTCTCTCTCGCCCTCTCTCTCTCTCGCGCTCTCTCTCTCTCGCCCTCTCTCTCTCTCGCCCTCTCTGTCTTGCTCTCCCCCTCTCTCTCACCCTCTTCGTCTTGCTCTCCCCCTCTCTCTCACCCTCTTCGTCTTGCTCTTGCTCTCTCTCTCTCTCTCTCTCGAACCCTCTCCCTCTCTTCGTCTTGCTCTCTCTCACCCTCATCGTCATGCTCTCGCTCTCTCTCACCCTCTTCGTGTTGCTCTCGCTCTCTCACCCTCTCTCTCTCTCTCTCTCTCTCTCTCTCTCTCTCTCTCTCATCCTCTCTCACCCTCTCTCACCCTCTCTGTCTTGCTCTCCCTCTCTCTCTCGCTCTCACCCTCTTCGTCTTGCTCTCGCTTGCTCTCTCTCTCACCCTCTTCGTCTTGCTCTCGCTCCCTCTCTCACCCTCTCCGTCTTGCTCTCGCTCCCTCTCTCACCCTCTCCGTCTTGCTCTCGCTCCCTCTCTCACCATCTCAGTCTTGCTCTCGCTCCCTCTCTCACCCTCTCCGTCTTGCTCTCGCTCCCTCTCTCACCCTCTCCGTCTTGCTCTCGCTCTCTCACCCTTTCCGTCTTGCTCTCGCTCTCTCACCCTTTCCGTCTTGCTCTCGCTCTCACCATCGTCGTCTTGCTCTCTCTCTCTCTCACCCTTTCCATCTTGCTCTCTCTCTCACCCTTTCCATCTTGCTCTCTCTCTCACCCTTTCCATCTTGCTCTCTCTCTCACCCTTTCCATCTTGCTCTCTCTCTCACCCTTTCCCTCCTTCTCTCTCTCTCTCTCCTTTTCCGTCCGTCTCTCTCTCTCTCTCTCTCTCTCTCTCTCTCTCTCTCTCTCTCTCTCTCTCTCTCTCTCTCTCTCTCTCTCTCTCTCTCTCTCTCTCTCTCTCTCTCTCTCTCTCTCTCTCTCCCCCTTTCCGTCTTGCTCTCGCTCTCACCCTCTTCGTCTTGCTCTCGCTTGCTCTCTCTCTCTCTCACCCTCTTCGTCTTGCTCTCGCTCCCTCTCTCACCCTCTCCGTCTTGCTCTCGCTCTCTCACCCTCTTCGTCTTGCTCTCGCTCCCTCTCTCACCCTCTTCCTCTTGCTCTCGCTCTCTCTCTCACCCTCTCCGTCTTGCTCTCGCTCTCTCTCTCCCTCTTCGTCTTGCTCTCGCTCTCTCTCTCCCTCTTCGTCTTGCTCTCACTCTCTCTCTCTCACTCTCTCTCACCCTTTCCGTCTTGCTCTCGCTCTCACTATCGTCGTCTTGCTCTCGCTCTCACTATCGTCGTCTTGCTCTCGCTCTCACTATCGTCGTCTTGCTCTCGCTCTCACTATCGTCGTCTTGCTCTCGCTCTCACTATCGTCGTCTTGCTCTCTCTCTCACCCTTTCCGTCTTGCTCTCTCTCTCACCCTTTCCGTCTTGCTCTCTCTCTCTCTCTCGCCTTTTCCGTCTTGCTCTCACTCTCTCACCTTTTCCGTCTTGCTCTCACTCTCTCTCCCTTTCCGTCTTGCTCTCACTCTCACCCTCTTCGTCTTGCTCTCTCTCGCTCTCTCTCTCACCCTCTTCGTCTTGCTCTCGCTCTCTCTCCCTCACCCTCGTCTTGCTCTCTCTCTCTCTCTCTCTCTCTCTCTCTCTCTCTCTCTCTCTCTCTCTCTCTCTCTCTCTCTCTCTCTCTCTCTCTCTCTCTCTCTCTCTCTCTCTCTCTCTCACGATCTCTCTCTCCTCGTCTCGATAAACGCAGTACATCGTTTCAGTCACATATGAAGGTCGCATTAACTGTTTCACCTTTATCATCGATATTTTCGTTATTATCATCCATGTGGACGTGAACATACGGTGAGAGGAAAATCAAACTGTAATATCAAACCGCTTACCTCACAGAAATTGCCTCAAAAGAGGCGAAGGGCCAACGGGAGGCCGCCACGCAAGCCAAGCAAAAACAAAACAAACCAAGGCTTCAGGGCGAACACACGACCATGGCAAAATGCAAGTACAACGGTTTTCTCCTCGTACAGTCCTGGTCACGTTTGCAGCAAAACGTAAAGAAAACACAGGTTGTTCCTCTACGTTCACTCGCGCCTTCAGCGAGAGGCCTAAACTGCTCAAGCGGCCCGTAGGCGGGACGTCCAAAATGGCGGATGCACTGTGCGGGGCTTCCCGTGTGAGCGCGCAGGGGCCGTGAGGTATTTTTACTTCCATTTGCTTGTTGTCGCCAAACGGAGTACTTGTCCCGGTCTGAAGGGCGGCAAACGTGCTTATAGAGCACGGACCTTTTGTGCCGTTTGCGAAACCCTGGTGGGAGGGGAGGTGAGGTGATGGTGATGATGATGAAGATGAAGATGAAGATGTGTGCTCGGTGTGTTACAAACAAGCCATGAATGACACTGACGTGAGGGAGTGGGGAGGGCGCTGTGTCGACAAGGTGAAGCGCTTGAATGTCTGTCACTGTACTGTACTGTACTGCACTGTACTACACTACACTGTACTGATACATCGATGGCTGGAGAAAGCGGAATGAACATATTGGCAAAGAAGGGCAGCTTGATGAAGCGGTCTGGGAGCGAAGAGAAACAGCAATCGATGGCAATGAAGGGGGCGCAGATATGAGGGAGAGGATGTTACCGATTTACGAGCCGAGGATGAGAAGGGAAGGTGAGATTGGAATGAAGAGTTAAAGTTTAAAATGGCTCGATGTTCTTTTTGAACGATTTCTTTCATTATAACGGTGGATTGAAGGCTTCAGCTGGGTTTTTGGTGGATTGAAGGCTTTAGTTGGGTTTTTGGTGCATTGAAGGCTTTGGTTGGGTTTTTGATGGATTGAAGGCTTTCGTTGGGTTTTTGGTGGATTGAAGGCTTTCGTTGGGTTTTTGGTGGATTGAAGACTTTAGCTGCGTTTTTGGTGGATTGAAGGCTTTGGCTGGGTTTTTGGTGGATTGAAGGCTTTAGCTGGGTTTTCGGTGGATTGAAGGCTTCAGCTGGGTTTTTGGATTGAAAGCTTTGTCTAGGTTTTTGGTGGATTGAAGACTTTGGCTGGGTTTTTGGTGGATTGAAGGCTTGAGTTGTATTTTTGGTGGATTGAAGGCTTTCGCTGGGTTTTTGGTGGATTGAAGGCTCAGCTTGGTTTTGGGTGGATTGAATGCTTTTAATTGGGTTTTGGTGCATTGAAGGCTTTCACTGGGTTTTTGGAGGATTGAAGGCTTGAGCTGGGTTTTTGGTGGATTGAAGGCTTTGGCTGGGTTTTTGGTGGATTGAAGACTTTGGCTGGGTTTTTGGTGGATTGAAGGCTTGAGTTGTATTTTTGGTGGATTGAAGGCTTTCGCTGGGTTTTTGGTGGATTGAAGGCTCAGCTTGGTTTTGGGTGGATTGAATGCTTTTAATTGGGTTTTGGTGCATTGAAGGCTTTCACTGGGTTTTTGGAGGATTGAAGGCTTGAGCTGGGTTTTTGGTGGATTGAAGGCTTTGGCTGGGTTTTTGGTGGATTTAAGGCTTTGGCTGGGTTTTTTGGTGGATTGAAGGCTTTGGCTGGGTTTTTTGGTGGATTGAAGGCTTTGGCTGGGTTTTTGATGGATTGAAGGCTTTATCTGGGTTTTTGGTGGATTGAAGGCTTTAGCTGGGTTTTTGGATTGGAAGCTTTATCTGGGTTTTTGGTGGATTGAACACTTTGTCTGGGTTTTTGGTGGATTGAAGGCTTTAGTTGGTTTTTTGGTGTATTGAAGGCTTTAGTTGGGTTTTTGGTGTATTGAAGGCTTTAGTTGGGTTATGGTGTATTGAAGGCTTTAGTTGGGTTTTTGGTGGATTGAAGGCTTTAGTTGGGTTTTTGGTGGATTAAAGGCTTTAGTTGGGTTGTTGGTGGATTGAAGGCTTTAGTTGGGTTTTTGGTGGATTGAAGGCTTTCGTTGGGTTTTTGGTGGATTGAAGACTTTAGCTGCGTTTTTGGTGGATTGAAGGCTTTGGCTGGGTTTTTGGATTGAAAGCTTTGTCTGGGTTTTTGGTGGATTGAATGCTTTGGCTGGGTTTTTGGTGGATTGAAGGCTTTAGTTGGGTGTTTGGTGGATTGAAGGCTTTAGTTGGGTTTTTGGTGGATTGAAGGCTTTGGCTGGGTTTTTGGTGGATTGAAGGCTTTGGCTGGGTTTTTGGTGGATTGAAGGCTTTAGTTGGGTGTTTGGTGGATTGAAGGCTTTAGTTGGGTTTTTGGTGGATTGAAGGCTTTGGCTGGGTTTTTGGTGGATTGAAGGCTTTAGTTGGGTGTTTGGTGGATTGAAGGCTTTAGTTGGGTTTTTGGTGGATTGAAGACTTTGGCTGGGTTTTTGGTGGATTGAAGGCTTGAGTTGTATTTTTGGTGGATTGAAGGCTTTAGCTGGGTTTTTGGTGGATTGAAGACTTTCGCTGGGTTTTTGGTGGATTGAAGGCTCAGCTTGGTTTTGGGTGGATTGAATGCTTTTAATTGGGTTTTGGTGCATTGAAGGCTTTCACTGGGTTTTTGGTGGATTGAAGGCTTGAGCTGGGTTTTTGGTGGATTGAAGGCTTCGGCTGGGTTTTTGGTGGATTGAAGGCTTTGGCTGGGTTTTTTGGTGGATTGAAGGCTTTGGCTGGGTTTTTGGTGGATTGAAGGCTTGAGCTGGGTTTTTGGTGGATTGAAGGCTTTGGCTGGGTTTTTGGTGGATTGAAGGCTTTGGCTGGGTTTTTTGGTGGATTGAAGGCTTTGGCTGGGTTTTTTGGTGGATTGAAGGCTTTGGCTGGGTTTTTGATGGATTGAAGGCTTTATCTGGGTTTTTGGTGGATTGAAGGCTTTAGCTGGGTTTTTGGATTGGAAGCTTTGTCTGGATTTTTGGTGGATTGAAGGCTTTGGCTGGGTTTTTGGTGGATTGAAGGCTTTGGCTGGGTTTTTGGTGGATTGAAGGCTTTAGTTGGGTTTTTGGTGGATTGAAGGCTTCAGCTGGGATTTTGGATTGAAAGCTTTGTCTAGGTTTTTGGTGGATTGAAGGCTTTAGCTGGTTTTTTTGGTGGATTGAAGGCTTTAGTTGGGTTTTTGGTGTATTGAAGGCTTTAGTTGGGTTTTGGTGGATTGAAGGCTTTAGTTGGGTTTTTGGTGGATTGAAGGCTTTAGTTGGGTTTTTGGTGCATTGAAGGCTTTGGTTGGGTTTTTGGTGGATTGAAGGCTTTAGCTGCGTTTTTGGTGGATTGAAGGCTTTGGCTGGGTTTTTGGATTGGAAGCTTTGTCTAGGTTTTTGGTGGATTGAAGGCTTTAGCTGGTTTTTTTGGTGGATTGAAGGCTTTAGTTGGGTTTTTGGTGTATTGAAGGCTTTAGTTGGGTTTTGGTGGATTGAAGGCTTTAGTTGGGTTTTTGGTGGATTGAAGGCTTTAGTTGGGTTTTTGGTGCATTGAAGGCTTTGGTTGGGTTTTTGATGGATTGAAGGCTTTCGGTGGCTTTTTGGTGGATTGAAGCCTTTAGTTGGGTTTTTGCTGTATTGAAGGCTTTAGTTGGGTTTTGGTGGATTGAAGGCTTTAGTTGGTTTTTTGGTGGATTGAAGGCTTTAGTTGGGTTTTTGGTGCATTGAAGGCTTTGGTTGGGTTTTTGATGGATTGAAGGCTTTCGTTGGGTTTTTGGTGGATTGAAGGCTTTCGTTGGGTTTTTGGTGGATTGAAGACTTTAGCTGTGTTTTTGGTGGATTGAAGGCTTTGGCTGGGTTTTTGGATTGGAAGCTTTGTCTAGGTTTTTGGTGGATTGAAGACTTTGGCTGGGTTTTTGGTGGATTGAAGGCTTGAGTTGTATTTTTGGTGGATTGAAGGCTTTAGCTGGGTTTTTGGTAGATTGAAGGCTTTATCTGGGTTTTTGGTGGATTGAAGGCTTTAGCTGGGTTTTTGGATTGGAAGCTTTGTCGGTTTTTGGTGGATTGAAGACTTTGGCTGGGTTTTTGGTGGATTGAAGGCTTGAGTTGTATTTTTGGTGGATTGAAGGCTTTAGCTGGGTTTTTGGTGGATTGAAGGTTTTGGCTGGGTATTTGGTGGATTGAAGGCTTTGGCTGGGTTTTTGGTGGATTGAAGGCTTGAGTTGTATTTTTGGTGGATTGAAGGCTTTAGTTGGGTTTTTGGTGCATTGAAGGCTTTGGTTGGGTTTTTGATGGATTGAAGGCTTTCGTTGGGTTTTTGGTGGATTGAAGGCTTTCGTTGGGTTTTTGGTGGATTGAAGACTTTAGCTGTGTTTTTGGTGGATTGAAGGCTTTGGCTGGGTTTTTGGATTGGAAGCTTTGTCTAGGTTTTTGGTGGATTGAAGACTTTGGCTGGGTTTTTGGTGGATTGAAGGCTTGAGTTGTATTTTTGGTGGATTGAAGGCTTTAGCTGGGTTTTTGGTAGATTGAAGGCTTTATCTGGGTTTTTGGTGGATTGAAGGCTTTAGCTGGGTTTTTGGATTGGAAGCTTTGTCGGTTTTTGGTGGATTGAAGACTTTGGCTGGGTTTTTGGTGGATTGAAGGCTTGAGTTGTATTTTTGGTGGATTGAAGGCTTTAGCTGGGTTTTTGGTGGATTGAAGGTTTTGGCTGGGTATTTGGTGGATTGAAGGCTTTGGCTGGGTTTTTGGTGGATTGAAGGCTTGAGTTGTATTTTTGGTGGATTGAAGGCTTGAGCTGGGTTTTTGGTGGATTGAAGGCTTTGGCTGGTTTTTTGGTGGATTGGAAGCTTTGTCTAGGTTTTTGGTGGATTGAAGGCTTTAGCTGGTTTTTTGGTGGATTGAAGGCTTTAGCTGTTTTTTTTGGTGGATTGAAGGCTTTAGTTGGGTTTTTGGTGTATTGAAGGCTTTAGTTGGGTTTTTGGTGGATTGAAGGCTTCAGCTGGGATTTTGGATTGAAAGCTTTGTCTCGGTTTTTGGTGGATTGAAGGCTTTCGCTGGTTTTTTGGTGGATTGAAGGCTTTAGTTCGGTTTTTGGTGTATTGAAGGCTTTAGTTGGGTTTTTGGATTGGAAGCTTTGTCTGGATTTTTGGTGGATTGAAGGCTTTGGCTGGGTTTTTGGTGGATTGAAGGCTTTAGTTGGGTTTTTGGTGCATTGAAGGCTTTGGTTGGGTTTTTGATGGATTGAAGGCTTTCGTTGGGTTTTTGGTGGATTGAAGGCTTTCGTTGGGTTTTTGGTGGATTGAAGACTTTAGCTGCGTTTTTGGTGGATTGAAGGCTTTGGCTGGGTTTTTGGATTGGAAGCTTTGTCTAGGTTTTTGGTGGATTGAAGACTTTGGCTGGGTTTTTGGTGGATTGAAGGCTTGAGTTGTATTTTTGGTGGATTGAAGGCTTTAGCTGGGTTTTTGGTAGATTGAAGGCTTTATCTGGGTTTTTGGTGGATTGAAGGCTTTAGCTGGGTTTTTGGATTGGAAGCTTTGTCGGTTTTTGGTGGATTGAAGACTTTGGCTGGGTTTTTGGTGGATTGAAGGCTTGAGTTGTATTTTTGGTGGATTGAAGGCTTTAGCTGGGTTTTTGGTGGATTGAAGGTTTTGGCTGGGTATTTGGTGGATTGAAGGCTTTGGCTGGGTTTTTGGTGGATTGAAGGCTTGAGTTGTATTTTTGGTGGATTGAAGGCTTGAGCTGGGTTTTTGGTGGATTGAAGGCTTTGGCTGGTTTTTTGGTGGATTGGAAGCTTTGTCTAGGTTTTTGGTGGATTGAAGGCTTTAGCTGGTTTTTTTGGTGGATTGAAGGCTTTAGCTGTTTTTTTGGTGGATTGAAGGCTTTAGTTGGGTTTTTGGTGTATTGAAGGCTTTAGTTGGGTTTTTGGTGGATTGAAGGCTTCAGCTGGGATTTTGGATTGAAAGCTTTGTCTCGGTTTTTGGTGGATTGAAGGCTTTCGCTGGTTTTTTGGTGGATTGAAGGCTTTAGTTCGGTTTTTGGTGTATTGAAGGCTTTAGTTGGGTTTTTGGTGGATTGAAGGCTTTCGTTGGGTTTTTGGTGGATTGAAGACTTTAGCTGCGTTTTTGGTGGATTGAAGGCTTTGGCTGGGTTTTTGGATTGGAAGCTTTGTCTAGGTTTTTGGTGGATTGAAGGCTTTGGCTGGGTTTTTGGTGGATTGAAGGCTTTAGCTGGGTTTTCGGTGGATTGAAGGCTTTAGCTGGGTTTTCGGTAGATTGAAGGCTTCAGCTAGGTTTTTGGATGGAAAGCTTTGTCTAGGTTTTTGGTGGATTGAAGACTTTGGCTGGGTTTTTGGTGGATTGAAGGCTTGAGTTGTATTTTTGGTGGATTGAAGGCTTTAGCTGGGTTTTTGGTGGATTGAATGCTTTTAATTGGGTTTTGGTGGATTGAAGGCTTTAGCTGGGTTTTTGGATTGGAAGCTTTGTCTGGATTTTTGGTGGATTGAAGGCTTTGGCTGAGTTTTTGGTGGATTGAAGGCTTTTGCTGGGTTTTTGGTGGATTGAAGGCTTTGGCTGGGTTTTTGGTGGATTGAAGGCTTGAGTTGAGTTTTTGGTGTATTGAAGGCTTTAGCTGGGTTTTTTGGTGGATTGAAGGTTTTTGGTGGATTGAAGGCTTCGCTTGGTTTTTGGTGGATTGAAGGCTTTTGCTGGGTGTTTGGTGGATTGAAGGCTTTGGCTGGGTTTTTGGTGGATTGAGGGCTTGAGCTGGGTTTTTGGTGGATTGAAAGCTTTGTCTGGGTTTTTGGTGGATTGAAGGCTTTGGCTGGGTTTTTGGTGGATTGAAGGCTTTGGCTGGGTTTTTGGTGGATTGAAGGTTTTGGCTGGTTTTTTGGTGGATTGAAGGTTTTGCTGGGTTTTTGGTGGATTGAAGGCTTTGGCTGGTTTTTTGGTGGATTGAAGGCTTTAGCTGGGTTTTTGGTGGATTGAAGGTTTTTGCTGGGTTTTTGGTGGATTGAAGGCTTAGCTTGGTTTTTGGTGGATTGAAAGCTTCTGCTGGGTTTTTGGTGGATTGAAGGCTTTAGCTGGATTTTGTTTCTGTTTGAGCACCGCTGCATACATACTGCGATCTCATGTTCAAATCATAAAAACCATGTTCATTTGGCATTTTCGACTGCAAGTTGTAATTCATGGAAACGTGCGTCGATAGACTTTGTCTCCTAATGTCCTTGTCCTACACATCATGTAAAGCTTGTTTGAGCTTGCGATCATTATGAAACCTAGTAGATTCCCGTCCCGTGGATGGGTGGTGGTGGTGGTGATTGTGGTGGTGGTGGTGGTGGTTGTGGTGGTGGTGGTGGTCTGTTCTGTGGTAGGCACGTGATATCAACGGACAAATTATGTTCGGTGATCTGCCTCGGGCTGCATTGCTAATACTCGGTGGCCTCGGCTTCACTTTTTAACCCCCATAATTTTTGCTCATTAACTTGTGACGGCGAGCTCGAAAGTATAGCAACCCAGTTATGTATACTAAGTGCAATATAGCTGAGTTTCGTGGACCGTTGACACTTCATCGAGGAGATCAAATTCCCTTTCCAGTATTAAATGGCCATCGGGGGATCATTGCATCTTAGAGTCTGTACTCCATTCTTATTTTGATGGTTAAGTTAAGTTACAGGGGGTTAAAGGCTGCTGTCTCTCCTTCCATTGAGTGTCGTTGGCTGCTTTGGTAGTATGGCCAAATTGTAACTTGAACCCCTGACTATGGCACTCATATTATTGCAAGGTGAGATGGTCATGCTGTACAATGTTGTGGAAGGTTGGGTAGAAGAAGGTTAGGTTCGGTTGGGTTGGGTTGGGTTGGATTGCAGAAGGTGAGGTTGGGTTTGGTTGGATTGTAGGTTAGGTTGGGTTGGAATGTAGAGGGTTGGGTTGGGTTGTAGAGGGTTGGGTTAGCGAGCACGGACCGCTCGCTCAGGGTGACGGAGCACAGACCGCTCGCTCAGGGTGACGGAGCACGGACCGGTCGCTCAGGGTAACGTGGCGGGCAAAAGCGTCTGCAGTGAGTGAACGATTCGATCAGAAGGATGTAGCGCGGTTCCGCTATTGACTGTAAGGCGTTCAGCAAGTGGCTTAAGCACTCATGCAAGCACTCCAATTAAATAGCTGATAAGGAACAGTTGACCAGGCTGTCGCTGCATATCATTTAGGATCCCTTTAACTTTAAAGCCGGTCTTCACCGCACATGCAGCAGTTCATGAAATGATATGAAATGAAATGAATTTCTTCAATGAATGACTTTTCCACAAAAGAGTTGCAACTTAATGCAGAACAACCCTGGAGGCATCGCAAAGTTCAATCGCCTGTGAAATAAACATTGCAGATAATCCGCCATCTTGCTTGCTCATCTCTGCATGTCACGTGGTACATCGGTTCGGGGTACGCGCAAACGTTATAACTTTTTTTTTATGTCCGTTTTTTGGCAGATTTGCTTTCATTCCCTGTAGAGCACCTTGCGAAACCTCAGAAAATATAGATACAGATCTGGCAGACACTGTGGATAGGCAGTCCCTCTGGGGCACAGGGCATTAGGTCTTGCAGTGAATGCATTAAATCATATAGCTTAATGAAGCTGGTTAATTTTGTAGCGTTCCTAAATTTTTTGTTAACTCAATGCAATTCGCCAAACAGTAGAAAAGCATAAGTTTAATGCTTTGGAAATGTCACATTTTCTTGTGTATCTATGGAGAAGGAGGGAACCTAGCCTTGCTTGCTTAAAGTAAATAGGTACTGTATATCGGCTTAGTTATTTCTTTCAGATTTCACAACAGATTTCGACACTCATTTAGAGTGGACGATATCTGATCTTCAAAACCGAAATAATATTTCAAAGATATACTTTAATTAGTCCGTGAGAGTAGATTGTGGGAAATAATGCATGAAATCGATCCAAGCTCCTAATTTGAAAACTATAGTACTGTTATGTTTGTGGGGTAGATTGAGTAATTTCAGAGGAAAGATAGGATTGCATAGAGTTGCTTGGTCTGTGGATGTATAGGAGACACCTCGATGTAAATTAAGTGTGGAATCTGTGAGCTTAAGTGTTACTTGTCACCACACGGGGGGCTGGTGCTGTGTTAAATTGGGTAGGGTTTAAGGATAAGTCCTCCCAGTATGTGGTTGCCCCCTGTGACCTTTTCCTATGTTTTTGCATTTCAAGACCAGCGATAAAAAGGAATCGCATCCTTAAAACAACAACCGAGCTGCACGTCCACGCAGACAGAAAGCCTCGCTTCCAGCGGTGACGGCTGGAGAACCACGCCCCTGGAGTGGATGATTAATGGGCGTGACGTTAGTAAAAGGAGGAGGAAGAAGTTAGTGTGAAGTGGAACATGAGGTAGATGGATGTGCTGTGAGGAATGTGGTTGAGGCATTTAGAAGGTTCAAGAGAGCCGGTGGAAGGAGAGTGAAGTTAGAAACTCTTGACGAAGGGATCCAGACAAAGAGGAAGAAAAAGTGAGGTTAGGAACGAGAGAATGGGGAAGAAACAGTGTGGGTGAACATGATCGAGTAAGGGGGTCTCGCTGGCCGGTTACATCTCGACAGGACGAAATACAGCAACACAATTCTTGTGTCGTGCTGTGAATTTGACCGCATGATGAAGCAAGACGCTGGTCATCGACTGTTGGGCTGTATCGTGTGAGATATCCCTCACAGCCCCGTGTTGTGCCATTCTGGTCGAGCGAGCCCGGCATTCTGCAGAGGAGCAGCGTCGACCACCCCAATCGTGAAGAGCAACTTTCACGACAGCTTGTGGGCTCTCTTGATGAAGGGACCATCTGCACGAATTACCTCCCGTACACTTCCCGCAACGAGAGCGGCTTTTTGGCGCCATTTTGGGCATGGTTTCCTGCTGTTCGGGATGATGCAGCTCGACCCAAAAGCTCATAAAAGATCACTTTTGGACCCGAAGCCAAGTGCCAGAATAAAGGAGGGATTTTTCATTGCTTTATCTTTCCCCCTTATCCATTTTTGTGTCTGAGTGTGGAGGTGCCTCAAATAAGAATTTAGATTTAAGTTACCTCATGTCTTGATTTATTTCCATAACTTTGATTTTTATCTTGCCAAAACGAAGTTTTTGCAAGATATGTTAGTCAGCTTGTATGTTTTTTTATTTTTATTTTTGTTTGTTTGTCTGTAATCATGTATAAAAAATTCTGCAGAGCACAGTTATCATTGGAAATTTTTGTAACTTCGCATATCAGAGGCCTATAGAGGTCCCTCTCAGCGCATAAAATTTTGAAGGTCAAGGTCACCTTGTCACAAATCAGGGCAGTCGACGAAACCCTTATTTTTTGAGTAATTTTGATCGGATCGTCTTCAAACTTCATGGGAATATAGTTCATGGTCTGGCGCTCAGCTGATTAATTTTTGGTGGCGATTGGCCTTGACCTTCATGGTTAGCGCCTAAGGTCAATCATATTTGACCCCAAGGTCAAATTTTCAAGTTTTAGGAACAATATCGTGTAGTACCTCAAATTGAACACCTCGATGAGTGCTTTCTAGATATGTCAAGCTTGAGACATTATGACGTCATTTGGTGACGTTATGAGGCAAACGCATATTTTTCATGGTTACTCTGTAGAACGATTCTCATCGGAATCTCTCGTAGGCAGATATTCCTCAAGGAGTTGCTCCTGGTGGATAGCAGCTCTGTTCACCTCAGTGTGACCTTAAAGAAGTCACACGTGGTCACCTTTTGGCAAGATACGGGTCACCCTGCGGGTGACATTGGTTTATTTTTGTTGTTCATGAAATCATTATTTGTTGAATTTGCTGGTGTCCGTGTATCTGTTGTGGGTTCGAGATTAAACCCCCATGTGTTGCGCTTCCGTCTGCTCCGTCATTGCTGCCACAGCCCCGGGCTCGCCATAATTTCCAATAATCTCGGTTGTAAGCCTCCAAGGGAAAATCGTTTGGCTATCCGTCCAGGTAGGGGCAAAACCCACTGAACACGAAAGTACTTAAACAAGCGATGTACCCTGAGTGAGGAAAGTGCAAAATAACTTTATCGTTAAGAAATCGTTGCGGCCTCTTCCAAGTCAAGGCATGGTTGAGCAGGCCAAAAAACATGGCGGCTTCAGAACCCAGCGAGGTTACCCAGGAGACGCCTTAGGTCCCCAAAGAGCGAGGTGGCCGAGGATGCGCCTGATGAAGGATGTAATTAAATAAGGCCATTAATTATCTTCAAAAGGGGTGTTTTAATTAACTCAAACACCCAATTTTCACTCTTGTACTTCCTTGGAGTTTTCTTAGTATGCATGCAAAGTTTCAGGCTGTTAGGTTTTATGGTTTTGTAGTTAGGGGACACACACACACACACACACACACACACACACACACACACACACACACACACACACACACACACACACACACACACACACACACACACACACACACACACACACATTGCCTTTTATGAGTATAGATTATAAGATTATAGATAAATATTTTAGTTGAATACCAGTTGGTTTATTAATTTGTTTGCAGTAATTCCCTTGTGTGATTTTATATCTGCTTACAGGGAAGTGTGTGTGTGTGTGTGTGTGTGTGTGTGTGTGTGTGTGTGTGTGTGTGTGTGTGTGTGTGTGTGTGTGTGTGTGTGTGTGTGTGTGTGTGTGTGTGTGTGTGTGTGTGTGTGTGTGTGGTCGTGTTTGATGGACATTTTATTTTTAAGGTAAGATGTGCAGGATTTAATGTATTATCATATCATATAATGTTTGATGGGAGTTTTAACTATGTGATAATGCATGAAATCCTCCAGCGAGTAAAGTCTGATTGATGTTGCATTGATGGGTTGACTGACTGCATGGACGCAACTGAGGTTGTGGATCAACTGATGTGGATCCTTGACCAAGGTTGTTGACCTGCCGTTTGGAGAGGTTCTGGGCTGAAAGGATTGAAACCTCGAGGAAGACCGTTGCCCAGCTGATGATCCGTGTGGTCGGGAAACCATTCAATTGCTTTCAGGTTGAGGTTCTTCCTTTAGGTAAGGGAACTACGTTTTGAGGTTAACATAATTTACAGCAATCCTTCAAATTATATTATATTTCAGGAATAGCCAATAATTGTGTGTGTGTGTTTTTTTTTGTTTGTTTTTATTTTGAACAATTGCAATCACATATTTCTTTCATTTCTGAACCAATCCTCTTCAAAGTATGCATGGAAGTACTTTGGTCCAAAACACCCTCAGACCTAATTACAAGATATTCAGCCATTGTACACATTTTGAGGGGTCAAAGGTTAACCGCTAAACATCACACATTTATCCAGTCCCTTGTATTCAAGTCGATCGAGATTGCTTTGTGTTCAAAGGTGCTTTCAAATAATGCATTAGCACAGCCTCCACTGAGTTAAGTAGACAGACATTAGTTTGGTGCTAGTCTTTAAATTATATCGGGCTTCAAAAGTCAAAATCAGACAAAATTAAGGTTTCTGGCTTACCGAGCATTTGTATTGAAACAATCCAGACAAGACCGAACCACAAACATACCTCACCACAGTCATTACACAGTAAAGCAGGCAGACATTAGTCTGCTGTCTTCCTTTTGACTTTACAGGGATCGAAATGAGAAAAGGAAGGGGAGTGGACATTGGGTTTGTTCATTAAATTCTGTGATTCTATTCATTTTATTTTATTTTTTTTATACATATTTATTTACATTCGATAAAATGCATTGCAGATCTGATGGAAAACCTTCAGTACAAACAGCATACATTTTGAGTATCACAGTTGTTGTAATTTAAATGTCGATCACGAGTGGCCATTCTCATTTTGAGTTTTCTGTTTTTTTGCAGTTCATATTACAATCGTATTATAATCTTATTGCAGCATGTCACGTTGTGTTGGTTGGTTTCTCTTCACTGTGCGATGCCTTCTTCCCCTCAGAATTTGCGCGGGCATCATGGATGTTGCCTTGCAGACGTCATCCCTTTGTTGTTTCCCCCTCACCGCATGTAACCGAGTCAGGAAACGCTATACTGTAGAATTTCCTTATTTGCTGTTTTTCAGCGATGCCGCATTTCCGCTTCCAAATACCAGAGTGCCATGGCTCCCCTCGGTGAGCGTATACATTGTGCCTGGCCGTGAGTTTCACAGGGAGCCCCGTGGAATGACCCGTGTGCGATGCCACTCGGTGTTCTGTTTTATTTCAGCGTGATAAAAGCGGCTCTCAGGCTTTGTGTCTTCTTGCTCCCACCCACATGGCTGGGACTCAGCCAAATGTCCCAGTGCCCTTGGAGCTGAGCCTTTGGGCGAGGCCCATGCCTTTCTTCCCTCCGTGTTTTTCTCCTTTGGCAGATTTTTTGTTTGCCCTGTATTATTTTTGTTCATATATATACAGCATTCATTTTATTTCATCTTCTTCGGTTAAAATTTTTTTATTATTATTCTTTTCTAGTTTCTTGCAAAGATTTCACCCTGTGGCTGAACCTATTGCACGCTCTTGGGAGACGTTAGTTTTCTACGGGTGATAGCATGTCCTTTAGAACAATGAGCTATTCAGTGCAACAAATTAAATGTCAATCAGAGCCAACATTTTAACCAAAACCTGCCGTTGCGCGATGTTAGCAAATCCTTCGTGTCGACGTTTATTTTCTTTAACCATTTATTTTGTTTGAAGGAAAAACAATGCAGTTGTGTTTTTCAGATGTCTCGTGTAGTGGAGAGGACAGGGTAAAGGTCCATCTTTATTTTGGAGATGGCAAGGAGGTTGAGGGCTGGCAGGATATAGCGTATAAGTATGTACATTTCTCTTTGAGCTGTCTAGCCTGGGTTTGAACCTCGACCCAGCTAATAACTGTCACCCTGGTGTTTGTCCTGCGGAGCGTTGCATCGATGTGTTTGCTCTCTCTCAGAAGGACGTTAAGCCGGAGGACCCATCTGCCAGCACTGGTTGTCAGTGGATGTTAAACATCCATGACTGTCTCCTCTGCAGTAGTTCGTGCCAGCAGCCTAGAACAAATTACAAATTCCCGACTGACTACTGGGAAGGCAATTTGCTACTGGGAAGGCAAACCACCCAGCATAACCCTTGCTAAGAGACTGCTTCGGAAGGACCGATGTTCTGTGAAGAGTATGGTACATTTATGATAATGAAAGAAACATGTTTGGGGGCTGGGAGGGGGGGATTAATTTTATGAATTTTGATTGAAAGAGTAAGAGATGTGGGGAGGATGCAACCTTAAAAAGAGAGAAAGCTAATGTTGGAGTGAGAAGAGAAGAAAACTAGGATCATCATTATTATCATGAGGTACCATGCCCTATGCAGAGCGTTGGTGCTGCCTAAGCAGTTACAAGGCTACAATCTTGGTCAGGTGGCCACTCCAACTCAGGAAGTCGTCAGGGCAGGTATTTTGAATTTGGCCACGGTGCCGGTGATAGCTCACCTACTTTTCATTCAGGACATCATGGGATCTTTAACGTCCACCGACTAATGCCAGCAGACATGACGTCCAGTTCAACGTCCATCCGAGGGATGACACACACGTTGATGAATCTCCCTGCCTGTGAACCACAGGTATGTCAGTTTATAACTGGGTTGGGATTTGAACTCAGGCTTGACAGCTTAGAGGCGGGTGGGCATCCCTCGAGGCCACCTTACTGTCCCGAAACGAAGTTAGGATTAAGTTTGAAAGCATGCATGCATGTGTACCATGAGTATCATGAGATCCAGAACAAATAAAGTGTGTGAGAAAGAGCAGCAATGTATTTTTAGATAACTTGATGACTTATTGGGGGGAAAAAAAAATCAATTTCACACAACTATTTAAGAAGCGACATGCAGTTCCATTTTTCATTTTTAAAGTTACCTCTTGCATGGACATTTCTAAATGAAACGAGTTCGCAAAACATCTTACCCCACACAGTGTTCAGGTACATCATTCAATTGGAATCAAATAACTATTTTAAAGGTCATGTAAAAAAATTAATTCCAGAATTTTTTTGACACTTGACACAGTGGCTATTACACCACCTTGTTCAAGACGTTACATTAATTATTTGTGCCTGTTGTTTGTGTCCTTTATTACATCCTTTAAAACAGTAAGTTTCTTGTTTGAAATGATTTTCAATTTTGTTTGACTGTCAGGCAGGCAGACAGAGTAAATAAATGATCTCACTACTCTCTGCACATGTGCGATTGGGACAAATTCAGAAACAAAGCACTGTTAAACTAACGGTTTGTTTTCCAATTCTTGTTCAAAATATAACATTCAATTGAAATCAAGTTGTTCCTCAATCATAAACTAACGTTTGCAGACAGACAGACAAACAGAAGTGAACCTGCTTTTTACTTTGTGTGTGCGGGGTAAAAATCTACACTGTATTATAAAAGGAGCCGTGTCTGTCTAGCTGTCTGTCGTGTTATAGCTTGAGAACGGGTTAAGTCAGTCGGAGCTAAGTCTGACTAAGTCCGGAGCTAAGTCAGTGAGTGAGTGAGTCCGTCAACATTTCAGTCATAATCGCTTGAACCAAACACACAATTTTGATGAGCTTCATACCTGATGCCCAACGAATGTGTATTTACCGCATCGATTAGATTCAGTAAACACTTGTGATATTCAATACTTTTTTCTTTGAACATTTTACATTTAAACAAGAACTCTTCCCCCTTCATTTTCTTCTTCACTTGTTAAATCCCGTTTCTCTTGTTGTTGGTCCATCTTCTTCTTCATTTATGATAATGGTGAGTCTCATTCAATCCCGTTTGTCATCTTGATTCGATTCAGAAAACGCTTGCTATATTCACTACTTTTTCTTGAAACATTTTACATCTATACTATAAAAGGAGCCGTGTTTGTCTGTCTGTTGTGCTATAACTTGAGAACGGGTTAACAGATTTCAATGAAACCTACGACGGTGGATTCAGGGAACTCCCGAGAAGGTTTGTAATGAAAAAATAAAATAAAAGGACATGTGCATGGTTATAGGAGCACACGTGGTGAAACTGCGAACGCCAACTTGCAATACTTGTTATCTCCAAACGGAGGGCAGGATCTCCCAGGAATCGTTTTTTGTTCTTGCCCCATAGATTAGCCATCACAACAAATATTGGTATTCCCGTCAGCAAAGCGACGGGTCTTATATGCGAGTATATTTTTAAACCTATGGTACAGGTGATACTAGAACGGCACTCAGTGGAGTTCATACCTCCGCCACGCTGAACAGTTTACGTTTTTGTATCCCACTGAAAGGCCGGATCAGGATCCGGACCTTAACCAAAATCTAATCGGCTTGTTCTTGTCACCTACCCAACTCTTCCACCAAATTTTGTCATAATCCATCCACAACCTTTTGAAATATTGTGTTCATAGAGACAGACAGACAAACAGGGGTGAAAACATAGCCCACATGCACCTTTGGTGATGGAGGTAATAATCATTGCTCATGAAGAAGTCGGACAAAAAATGGGTTTGTGAAATTATTATAACTGTGCAGAATTCAAATGTTCAACTACAAAAGAGAGTTTCAAAACGTCCGTATAAAAACATTCAGTGAAAGCAAAGATAATTTCACATGCAGGAGGAGCCAAGTGGTCCAATCCTCACCAGCAACTGAAACATGCAATTAACCATGTCAAATGAATGGTAATTACAAGATTGCAAACATTTCAAATGGTCAAGATAACTATATGTACAATGCCTTAAAAGCAACGTGCATTACATTAGCAATTTAAGTTACATTTTACATCGTGTGCACTGTCGATAAGGTGTACCGATTGCAATAGCACTCCCTCTTCCCATCTCCACTTGAATAAAACAAACTCTGTCATTGCTTGAAGACGGTAAAAGACATTTGATATCAAAATAATTGTGTGTGTGTGTGCTTTTTTGTCATCGTTTATCTCCATATTAGGGTTCCAGAAAGGGGAACAGAGTCCTCCCAGTGCTCGAAGTATCCATATCTGTCTCTGAAATGGACCTCGATTCATGGACCAAGCTGTGAAGTTTCCTCGTTCTTAGAGTTTTGTTCCGAGGATCGTCGGGTTCCAACAGTAGTTTGTATTTATATTCCCAAGAATGTTTTTTAAGATCTCCGTAATGTTGTTCTTTATCATTCCCATTGCTCCACTATCACTGGTAGAATTTTGGCGCTCTTCAGTTTAAAGGTTTCTCTGACTTCATTTTGGTCATTTTCTTGATTTCTGCATTGTTTTGGCCAAAATCTCTGGGTACTGAAACCTCAATTAGCTTCTTTTGTATGCAGCACAAGGCTGTGGGATAGCAACATTGGCTGAGGGTCCGGCTGTGCCACTGATGCGGTGTTTCTCTGCTGGTTAGGGCAGGAATTTGTAATTTAGCCATGGTGCGGCGATAGCTTGCCTCGTCTTCGCGAAGGACACCACGGGATCTTTCACGTACACCAACTAATGCGAGCAGATGGGACATCTATTTAGCGTCCATCTGAGGGACGGCACACACATTGATGAATCACTTTGCCTGTGAAACACTGGATGCCAGTTTATAGCAGGGTTGGGATTCAAACACAAGCTGGATGGCTTAGAGTTGAGTGCACATACTTCTCCGCCATCCTGACTGCCCCCTCAATTAGCAATGTCGTCTTTTCTTTTTTTTTGTACCTCAGTACTATATCTTGTCATAAAACTTTGTTTTCTATGTTCCCGCTGTGTGAGATCATTAGGTCGTACATGAGCATTACTTCCTTGTTACCTCTGCCACCAAAGTGGGACGGGGTTATGCTTTCACTCCTGTATGTCTGAGAACAGGATATCTCAAAAAGTTGTGCAAGGTTTCGGACGAAATTTGGTGGACAGGTTGAGTGTGTGAGATGGATCAATTGATTCGATTTTAGTGAAGATCCGGATCGGATTTCGAGAATTTTTTTTTAAGCAATTCTTCACCATTGAGTGATAGGGCTAAATACTATATATAGCACAAAATCTCAAAAAGCTATCAACGGATTCAAACGAAACTTGGACGGGTTGGGTGTGTGAGATGGACGAAACGATGAGATTTTCGTGAAGATCCAGATATGAGTTATTTTTTGGGGGGGAAATTTTTAAGTGATTCGTCACCCATTGAGATGGGGCCAAAATCGATATACAGCATGATATTTGAAAAAGTTGTTGACAAGTTATGACAAAACTAGGTGGATGAGTTGGTTAGGTTACAAGATCAAGTCAAGTAGACTTTGGTTCAGATCCGGATCCAGATGCGGCCTATCAACGGAATACGAAAAGTGCATCGTCGATAGCGTGACTACATGTTATGGCAGGGTCGTGCGGAGATAGCACATTTACTCCTAGTTTTGAGTGGTCTCATGTGAGTTTGATTCCCGACCTGACTATAAATTGTTAGATTGGTGATTTGCAGGCAGGGTTTTCCATCACAAGGAATGTCCTTCAAATAGATGTTAAGCTGGATGTCCCATCAGCTAGCATTAGCTGTTGGACATTAAATATTCCATGGTGTCCTTCATAAAGTGGTGAGTTATCGTTAGGAGCATGAACAAATTACAAATACCTGCCTGAACTGCGGGTAGCACGTAGTTTGGTCTTCTTGGGTAGCTCTTGACACCGAGTTACACTGCTTATTAGCTGAGCGAATGGTTGCGGTGCAGTTGGGGCAGCTCCTCCATTGGAAACAAATCCGTGCACCCAAATTCTAATGTCCTGTGTGAATGGCTATCTTTGGCTTTAAAGGATAAACCAATAGCATTGTCATGTGCACGTTGTGTGAAGCGTCTCAAACACCACCTAAGGGCCGAGGCCCAAGTGGTGTTTAGGAGGATCTTTACCATGCGCTGGGGATTTTAAAGCACTTCGAAGTGCCTTTGCCCAAACGATTTCCATGGGGGTAAAAGAGGGGTCTCCAAGCAAAAGATTCAAACATTGATTTTAATAATAATAAAAAAGGCCCAAAACAGCACTTACAAATAGCCCATAAGGACACAAAATGGACGTGCCCTTTCAAGATAAATCCTACCTTTAATTGATCTAACGAGTGCTACGCTACCGTTCGCAACAGCGAGATGTGCCAGGAGTACAGTAACTGGGATAATGGAGAGATGCTGAGGTGGCTCGATTGGTGTCAGGACCTGGCCTTGACCGAGGGGGGTTGAAGGGCTCATCGTCTTTGCTCACGCAGGTACTCCGACAGGCTGGTCCTGAGGTGCTTCTTTTGTCCCACCTGCTCCTTTTCGTGGTTCCCTTTGTAACCACGTGTTTTGTGTTGACCTTCCGTCTCAAGAGTCGAGGTGTCGGGTAATCGATCTCAATACCCGATGTACGTTCGTTCGGTGGCCTGGCACGTCGTTGTTTTTGCAACTGCACCGCCGTACTGTGCGCATTCGTGCTGTATCCGTGCGGCACATCCAAAACAACCTTGGACGAGCTATTCTTGGCACTCTCGAATTCCTTGGCGACGGATATCCTCCCCGTATTGTTGATCGATTCATCTGAAAGTCGATAATTTGTGCAGTCGATCGATACTTATTGTTCACCCTAACAGATCATGTATTACGTCATATACCATTTATACACAATCTTATGGAAAAAAAAACGATCGTCGTCAAATGTCGTTCCTGACCCCGATTATGACTCGCATTTTAAAATTTAAACCCGAGCCAGTCCAAAGTTAACTTATTTATAGTACAAGCACCCCAAGGGTAGCAGTGAGGTGCTTGCAAGGCTTTGTTAACCTTGAGAGCTGCCCTGAGGGTATATATTACGGCGATGAATCGTTTACGCAGATTTAACGGTTGTGACGGAACGAGCTGTTTAAATAGAACGGCTTTAATTAATTTTCGGCTCTGACACGACAGCGGCGTAATTATTAAAAAATGGCCAACGATGAATTTGGGATTTCAAAATGAGGAAAAGCTAACAGGCCAGAAACGGCGCTCGGAGTACGCTGGCCCAATAATCAGTCGCTTTAATTCATCTTCATGTAACTGTATTAAATGAATAACCTTCCACACAGCGCGGCTCGATGGAAACGATCAACGCCTTCAGTTTGACGTCATCCTCGCATTATTATCGGTCTCGGTGGTGTCGTTCTCCACACCCACTCATGGCTGCGGTTACTGCAGCACGAGTTACGAGCAGGCCGCGCGTCCAGGACAACAGGACTAACTTAGTCGTTGGGCCAAAGAAAAAAAAAAAAACAGAAAAGCATCGATATCCTTTCCTTTTGTCGTCTGTGGAGTGACGTTTTTTTGGAAAAACAAAAAAAACAAAGCATTCATTTGATGCATGTTGAACAATGTTGTTGATGATGTTTTAATCTTCCTCCAATGTTGGTGAACAATGTTGAAATCCCAGTCCAACATCCCCCCCTCCCCCCCACACACACTCCTCGAACTCCCTCCCCTCCTCCAACATCTTCCACTTTCCAACATCCCCTCTTCCCCTACCCTCATCATCCCCCTCCCTCCTCCAGCATCTTTCACTTTCCAACATTTCCCCCCCCCTCCTCCTCCCAAAACCCTCCTCCAACATCAACCACACCCTCCAACATCCCTCCCCTGCACACCCTCCCCTGCACACCCTCCAACATCCCTCCCCTGCACACCCTCAAACATCCCTCCCCTGCACACCCTCCAACATCCCTCCCCTGCACACCCCCCCCACTCCTCCAACATCAACCACATCCTCCAACGTCCCCCAATCCTCCAACTCCCTCCCCTCCTCCAGCATCTTCCACTTTCCAACATTTCCCCCCCCCCCTCCTCCCAAAATCCTCCTCCAACATCAACCACACCCTCCAACATCCCTCCCCTGCACACCCCCCACTTCTCCAACATCATCCACATCCTCCAACGTCCCCCACATCCTCCAACTCCCTCCCCTCCTCCAGCATCTTCCACTTTCCAACATTCTCCCCCTCCTCCTCCAAAAACCCTCCTCCAACATCATCCACATCATCCACCTCCAACTTTACCCACCTTATCTCCCTTCATTCCTTCCAGATCCTCCTCCTCCATCATCCCTATTTTCCTTTATGTACATAAGTAAATGACACATTATGTTTAATATTGTTATGTGTACCTGGGGTGGTCAGAAGTTTGTTTTAAGGCTTTAGCACCATTTGTGTATTTGCATCGTTTTTATGGAATTTGGACCACTGTTTTAAGTGTATGAGGAAAGGGTAAGGTGTTTGCTTACCACTGTCAAGTGGTACATCGAGTGAGACTCCTCATTGTTCTGTGATCCGGGCAAAGGTACCAGACGAAAGATTCCTATGATCAATTACTGGACATCCAGTGCCTATAGAAAATATACACCCCCTTTCAAAATTTTCATCTTTTGTTGCTTTAAAGGCTGGAATTAAACTGCATTAAATCAGACTTTCTCCACCTTTATTTACACATCATGACCCACAACTTCCAAATGAAAAACAAATTCTACAAATTTTAGAAAATTAATTAAAAATACAAAACTGGAATATCTTGGTTGGATAAGTGTCCACCCCCCAGTTAATACTTGGTGGAAGCACATTTGACAGCAATTCGAGCTGTGAGTCTGTTGGGATAGGTCTCTACCAACTCTGTCCACCTTGATTGGGAAATATTTTCCCATTATTCTGTACAAAACTGTTCAAGCTCAGCCAAATTGTGTGGGGAACATTCATGGACAGCAATCTTCAAGTGGTGCCACAGATTTTCGATTGGATTTAGTTTTGGCCTCTAACTGGACCACTCAAGGACATTTATATTTTTGTTCCTGAGCCACTCCAGTGTAGCTTTGGCTGTGTGCTTCAGGTCGTTGTCATGCTGAAAGGTCAACTTACATCCCAATTTCAGCTTTCGTGCAGAGGGCAGGTTTTCCTCTAGCATTTTTCTCCATCCATTTTCCCTTCTATCCTGGGAAGTGCCCCGGTCCCTGCTGATGAGAAACATCCCCATAACGTGATGCTACCACCACCATGCTTCACAGTAGGAATGGTGTTGTTTGGGTAATGTGCTGTGTTGGGTTTGTGCAAAATGTAACATTTTGCATTTCCGCCAAAAAGTTCCATCATGGTTACGTCAGACCAGAAAACTTTTTGCCACATAGCTTTAGATTTTAGAATCTCCAGAGTGATTTTTGCACACCTTAAATGGGACTCAAGGTGGGCTTTTTTGAGTGATGGCTTCCTTCCTGCCATCCTACCGTATAGGCAAGGTGAAATTTTTGAAATTTGAACCCTAACTGCAGCTATCATGTGCAGCCTCTGGCTGCTGGTTGCAATATTTTCTGGGGGAGCGGCTGTGCCGCTGATGCAGTGCCCTCTATTACCAGTACACTGGTACTCATTTCGCTGACCTCAAAAGGATAACAGGCTGAGTCAACCCCACCTTGTTAATTCAATGGTAAGGGGCTCAAAATTAAAACCCTAAGTTCATAAGCCAGCCACCATAATCATTAAGCCAACACCAGGCTTCATCAATCATATGATTCCTGTGACGGTGTAAAGCCGAGTGTTAGGTTCTCTATGATGGTATAAAGCCGAGTGTCAGGTTCCCTAAGATGGTGTAAAGCGGAGTGTCAGGATTCCTAAGATGGTGTAAAGCGGAGTGTCAGGATTCCTAAGATGGTGTAAAGCCGAGTGTCAGGATTCCTATGATGGTGTAAAGCAGGTGTCAGGATTCCTAAGATGGTGTAAAGCCGAGTGTCAGGATTCCTATGATGGTGTAAAGCAGGTGTCAGGATTCCTATGATGGTGTAAAGCAGGTGTCAGGATTCCTATGATGGTGTAAAGCGGAGTGTCAGGATTCCTATGATGGTGTAAAGCGGAGTGTCAGGATTCCTATGATGGTGTAAAGCAGAGTGTCAGGATTCCTATGATGGTGTAAAGCCGAGTGTCAGGTTCCCTAAGATGGTGTAAAGCCGAGTGTCAGGATTCCTATGATGGCGTAAAGCCAAGTGTCAGGTTCCCTAAGATGGTGTAAAGCTGAGTGTCAGGATTCCTATGATGGTGTAAAGCCGAGTGTCAGGTTCCCAAGGATGGTGTAAACCCGAGTATCAGGATTTCTTTGATGGTTTAAGGCCGAGTATCAGAATTCCAATGATGGTGTAAAGCCGCGTGTCAGGATTCCTATGATGGTGTAAAGCCGCGTGTCAGGATTCCCAAGGATGGTGTAAAGCCGAGTATCAGGATTCCTATGATGGTGTAAAGCCACGTGTCAGGATTCCTATGATGGTGTAAAGCCGCGTGTCAGGATTCCCAAGGATGGTGTAAAGCCGAGTATCAGGATTTCTTTGATGGTTTAAGGCCGAGTATCAGAATTCCTATGATGGTGTAAAGCCGAGTGTCAGGATTCCTATGATGGTTTAAGGCTGAGTATCAGGATTTCTGTGATGGTTTAAGTCCGAGTGTCAGGATTCCTATGATGGTGTAAAGCGGAGTGTCAGGATTCCTATGATGGTGTAAAGCGGAGTGTCAGGCTTCCTAAGATGGTGTAAAGCCGAGTATCAGGATTTATTTGATGGTTTAAGGCCGAGTATCAGAATTCCTATGATGGTGTAAAGCCGAGTGTCAGGATTCCTATGATGGTTTAAGGCTGAGTATCAGGATTTCTGTGATGGTTTAAGTCCGAGTGTCAGGATTCCTATGATGGTGTAAAGCGGAGTGTCAGGATTCCTATGATGGTGTAAAGCGGAGTGTCAGGTTCCCTAAGATGGTGTAAAGCCGAGTGTCAGGTTCCCTAAGATGGTGTAAAGCCGAGTGTCAGGTTCCCTAAGATGGTGTAAAGCTGAGTGTCAGGATTCCTATGATGGTGTAAAGCCGAGTGTCAGGTTCCCAAGGATGGTGTAAAGCCGAGTATCAGGATTTCTTTGATGGTTTAAGGCCGAGTATCAGAATTCCTATGATGGTGTAAAGCCGAGTGTCAGGATTCCTATGATGGTTTAAGGCTGAGTATCAGGATTTTTGTGATGGTTTAAGTCTGAGTATCAGGATTCCTATGATGGTGTAAAGCGGAGTGTCAGGATTCCTATGATGGTTTAAGGCTGAGTATCAGGATTTTTGTGATGGTTTAAGTCTGAGTATCAGGATTCCTATGATGGTGTAAAGCCGCGTGTTAGGATTCCGATGATGGTATATTGCCGAGTGTCAGAATTCCTGTGATGGTTTAAGTCCGAGTATCAGGATTCCTGTGTTGGTTTAAGGTCAAGTATGAGGATTCGTATGATGGTGTAAACGAGTGCCAGGGGTCGAGTAAATTCGAAAAAGTTACATTCACAGTGTACACCCAAATTAAAAAAAAACGGGCACACATAAATCATTGAACATGGACCAAATTTTACTCACCAAATACACTATAAACGGTTTCATATACCTGGCTGTGTGCAGTTTTTGTTGTGTATCTAGTTTTAATCACAAAATTCAAATGTTAATTAGCAAATATCAATGTCCAGTTACTTCATCATCAAATGAGATGACTCAAAAGGTGTCCATGTTTTATTCAGAATCACTGTGAGACTTCCTGTGACTTTCTGAAGATTTCACACTCCTTCGACGATACGGTTTTATGCATGGCTTTCTGCGTCATTTATCTCTGACCCACCATATAGTTTGATGGACTTGTCAGGATTGTTGCTGAAACAGGTTGCTGACAGTTGATGAACATCAGAGAGCTGAGGCTCTCCACTCAATGTTGGCGATCTTCATTATGGAGAAGCTTTTTTCACCCTCGGCACAATTTGTTGGCACTACTAACCCATTTTGTACCAACAGAAGGATATTTGGAAATTAATGGCTTCTGTATTTGATAATCTCTGACCAGAAATCTGAATTCAGCACTTCTGGAGGACACTTTTGTTGATTAATTATTAGGGTTTTCAAGTCTTCGCATTCATGAAGCACACCGGTTAGATTTGCAGACTTGGCATCCATTTAAGGCATGGAAGTGGTTGAAAAGAGCAGTAACTGGCTCCTCTCTGTATTGCTCATTGTCCTTTACTGTGCCGGGCAAAAGAGCAGGTTCAAATACACGAAGCTTCCATTGTCTTGTCACCATCCAATAAAGAGCTGAATATTTTTTTCCAGATGTGTTGTCAATGTTGTGTCTCTGTGTCGCTGATTAAATATGCCGTACATCTCGATGTTAAACACATTTTGAACTCCTATTAAATACACACCTATTTTGTAACGAGTAATTGGGAACTTGTGGCCTTGTTCATAAACTGGAAGCACACAAGTCACACCTTGTGCAAAACTGTAATTTCTTTCCGCAAGGTATGAGTCAGATTAGCCTTGGTAAAATGGCCAATGGAAATTCTTTTTCTCTTCAGTTCGAGGTCACTGTAGAATAGTTGAGCTTGAAATACAACCACCACCATAGCATGACGGTGTCTGTAGGATTATCAGTGATTACGTACATTCCTACATCAATCGAATGGTAAACTAGCCAGGAAGCAATGATGGTTCGCGGGCATTATTGAACAATGCCAGGATAGGTACAATTGAGTTCGTGGAAGCTTTTGAGGAAGCCCTACCGTAAAAACATATCTCTTCCGTCAAAATTGACCAAATCAAATCGGATTTTTATATGTTGTACTTATGGACATTACGCACAGCTTCTCGGAAATGAAATTGCGAGAAAAAAATCGAGAAAAAATAAAAATAAATAAAAAGTTCAAGTGGGCGTGACTCAACTCGTTGCTACCACAAGGGGCGTAAGACGCCCCTCTGACAAAAAGACAACTAGACCATGATATCTAGCTTGTGTCCAAGTTTCATCAATATCGCATCAAACGTCACAGAGCTATTCTCTGGAGAGAGTCACAAACAGACAGACAGACACACAGACACAACGAAAATACTGGTCACTGCTGGCGCCCGCGAACCAATAAGAAAGTTATTGCATCACATGTGAACAAAATTGGCATGTTGTTTTACGTGCATGCGGTCAGGAAGTTATACGTGAATCTAGGTGCACTTATGTATGTATGCATCCGTAATTTCAAACACTGAGTGTGTAGAACACTGATTGGCCAGCACTATCTAAGAAGGTGAGGGCTCATCTTGCACGTAAAAGCATACACTCAGGCCTCAAGAGAGAGAGGAATCTGAATGGTATTACTGCCCTTGCTGCTTACAGCTCCTGGCCATCCTGGTTCTGCACTTCTGTCCGTCCTGCAGTGGTTCAGCCATTGACCTGCAGTTACATGATCCTGCCTCCATCCTGGGATTCCTACATCTGCCTGTAGGACTGTGTGCTGTGTCTCATCTGTCTGGATACAGAGCTGTGTCCTGGTTCTGCAGCAGTCCCAGTTCATCCTGTCTAACCTCCACTATTGCCTGGTTCCTGTGTACATGTGGTGCCCCAGCAAGAATAGTTTTACTGTGTAACCTTCAAGATTCTTAAGTATTGTGTTTATTAATTGTGTCCTTATGTCAAAGGAATGAAATTATTTGGTTATTTCTCAAAGGCTGTTATCCACCAACTTTCGGCCGAATCCATCCTTAACTTCTTGAGATATCCTGCTCACAGACAAGGGTGAGAATATAATGTCTGTCCATCTCCAGTGATGCTTCTAATCAACCCTAATAACATCCCATTGTGTTACTGTGGTCTCAAACTCAAATCCTGAACAAAATCCTTGCTCACACTATATTGTGGCTCCCTGTCCCCCAAATGCTTATCCACTTCCATCTCCATCTTACACTGATCCTTTCTTTTTCCTACAGTAAGTTAAAGGCTCATGGAGGAGCTTTAACACATATAATATAACATGCAAGATAAGAACATTGCTGGACATGCATGTACTTTAATATAAATATACCTGGGGTTCAGATGAGATATCCTGCCCTTCCCTTGTTCCATGAACCCTGTCCCAGCATCTTTGGAGTACTTTGCTATTCTTACCATCCCTAACCTGCAGGTAGTGGACAAAAAAATAGAAACACCAATATTAAGCCACTTCATAGGGCATTGGGTCACCATGTGTGGTCAGTACTGCATGTATGCGCTGTGGCATAGAGTCTACCAGTGTCTGGAATTCTGCAGGAAGGATGCGTCACCATCCCTCCATGAGAAAGTCAATCAACTTACACCTGTTTGGAGGTGGAAAACGCTGTCTCAGGCATCGTTCCAGAATATCGCATAAATGCTCCATTGGGTTCAGATCTGGTGACCGAGAAGACCATGACATGTGGATAATGTCAGTGTCATGCTCATAAAACCACCGAGCGACCACATGCGCTTTGTGGAGAGGGGCATTGGGGGTTTATGGCCTCGGCCGTTTTTTTTCAATAAAATTGGTTAAATAAATAAATCTACAATAAACAATCAATCAAAACATTAATTTCCTTCAAGAAAAGCAGCAGATATGAAGAAGACCTTTAAATAGTTGAAGGATGCTGAATACCAAAAGGGAAGCTTGTCGCAGGAACGCCCTCACACGTACAGATATAATTTGGCAAAAACAAACGACGATATCTGCCTCCCTTGAGAAAATAGCAATGAGTCAAAACAAGAAATCAAAGAACACAAAAAGCACGCAAACCAAAATCGAGAGTTCAAATAATAAAACAAACTATCGCCCCACCCTTATTGTCCCCAGAGTCTCCACAGCACCTAGGGGTGGGGACAAAGGTGAGGGGTGGGGAGCTTGTCATTGTGGAATGGGAACAGGGGGGAATGTCTGGGGAACCACCCCCCACCCCACATCCGACGTGTCCCTCCCAGAATTCACCCAGGCCCTGGGTGGGTCTCTAATGCCTGGGGGTGGGGGGGGCTTTACGCTCTACAGGCTTCTTCACGCTGGTCCTCTGGTGATAAATTCCTTGTGGGACTTTGCCCAGGAGAGGCGATCTTTTGCAATGCCGATCCCCCCCTCCAGCACTTATTCATTGTCCATTTGCTCGTGTTTATACCAGCATCCTTGGAGGAGGAGCCATCATTTTCAACCCCCCCCCGGTAGCGGGGTCTCTTGAATGGATGATGTTCCACCTGACCCCGCCACCGGACCACCCACCTTTTTTGCAGTGTTCTCCCCTCCCACATCAGTATGACTGGCACCCGACGTGATCACATCCAAATCCTGTGCTGCTTGGGGTGAGGGGACTGTGATCTCTGCCCTCCCCTCTCTCCTCATCCTTTCACTCTTCCTCCTCCTTTCCCTCTCTCCTCCCCTCGTCCTCCTTTACTGTGGGGGTGGGGGGGTGGAGGGAAAAGGACGACAAACCCGGCACAGCAGGCGCAATACCCGTGTTCGTCCCTGGGGCAACACCCCCACTCCGGCCCGCCTATGCACACATCCTGCTAGCGTGGTTCTGCAGGCAGGAGCGGATGGTGTTCCACAGAGGCTGCACTACACCTGTGCAGTGCAGTGCTCCCTTGAATGTCCCAACTGGCCACGTTGCAATCAAAACTGTTCTTTGCACCCAGAAACAAGGTGGTCCAGTTGACCACACCTACGGCATACTTTTGGCTGACCCGTGTAAAATACCTGCCCACGGTCCATCCCAATAACGATCCCCATTATGGATGTGGGTGACCGTGCCATCCTCCTTGACACGGAACTTTACGTGATATTTTCGATCCCCAGTCCAAACAGTGCCTTCAGAAAGTATTCACACCCCTCGACTTTTGTCACATTTTGTTGTGCTTCAGTAGGAGATTGGGACCATACTCTGTGCAGAGCGTTGGTGTTGCCGAAGCAGTCTCCTTGGCGATTGGGCACAATCCTGGACGGATGCAAGGGGTAATTTTAGAGCGTGTTACACAGGAGAAGGATCTGGGGGTTGTCATAGATATGGAAGGTAAACAGGCAGCACATTGCCAGGTAGCTACAGGTAAAGAAAATAGGGTTATAGGTTGTATTTGGAGGGGATCAATAATAAATCAAAACAGGTGGTGTTAACATTGTACAGGAATTTAGTGAGGCCACATCTGGAATATTGTGTGCAGTTGTGGTCACCACAACTCAGGCAGGACATAGATGCCATAGAGAGGGTTCAGCATAGGGATACTAGATCGATTCTGGGCCTAGCTAGACTCAGCTATGAGGAGCGGCTGAAGGATACAGGGCTTTATACAATAGAAAAGAGGCTGTTACGAAGAGATATGATAGAGATGTTTAAGAAAATGAAAGGTAGAGATAAAATAAGTGCAGATTAATTATTCAACAGAGTGGGCAATGATAGGACCAGGGGCTATAGCCTGAGAGTAAAGAAGAGGAGAGTTAAGATGGTAGTAAGGTAGGGGACTTTTACTCAGAGAGTCGTTAATGCATGGAATGGCTTCCCTGGAAAGGTAGTGACAGCAGAAACAGAGATAAGTTTAAATTAGAATTAGATAGGTACCTTGAAGTTATGGAGATTGAAGGGTATGGGAATGTTGATAAGACTTTTCGGTAGCTTGAGCATTGGTGGGTGATTGTGTGTATGTGTACGAAGTGCTGTTGGTGGGGGTCTCATCAAGGGGTGTTGCATGGTTGATGTTGTGTGTTTTTAACCAAGCCCATGCCCTCTCCCCTGAAAGGGGGTGGGGGAATAAAAAAAAAATGCAAAAACAACAAAAACTTAAAATAAATAGATTGTTTTTAAAAATAAAATATAACTTGCATTTCCTTCTTTGGATCTTGTGTTGATAAATGAGTGTGGTGTTCACGCAGGCATGATGGGCGGAATGGACTCCACCTGTGTCTGATTTCCTTGTGTTTCCTTGCACAGGTAGTCGTGGACTTACGACTGCGATCGGTTCCGACCGATCAGTCGTAAGTCGATTTGGTCGTAAGTTGGCCAACCGTTATTTTTAGTTTTATTTATAGTGTACAGGCCTATGTACTTTATAGGCTATGCAAAAATTACCGTATGTATATTAGTGAACGTCGTGAGCTTCATACTTAACGCGTGCACATGAGAGAATAGGAAACAACAACAACAACAACACAATACCCTGGCAATTTGGAATCCGTGTCATTGGCTATGACCTTTTTGCTTCTGTTTTTTTTTGTTTCTAGTTTTTTTTTGCTTGTGGTTTTTTTTTGCTTACGGTTTTTTTTTCTTCCGGTTTTTGGCATGTAGAATGATGCATGCCGGGAGATAAAGGCATCGCCGGAGACATGACAGACCCAAATATCAGACATGGTGTATATTTCCTCCACTGATTTTAATAAAGATATCTCCCACATCATCAAAAAATAATTTTTAATCGTGATTTACATTATTTGATCGCTGATCCCGAATCCAGGCCGAAGTAACCGGAAATTGCGTATACAGTTGTGAACAAGTTATAGGTAAAGTCAGAAGCGAATGTAAGAAGAAGTCTATGTTCGCTTCTAGTATTTATTTTTTTTGGATGAGATCCTGATCCTGTTCTAGGCGGTGTAGTTGTTGTGAAGGTAATGTTGAGGAAATATAATTTTTTTTTAGATGATATCCTGTTCTAGGCGGTGTAGTTGTCGTTGTGAAGGTGATGTTGAGGATTTTTTGTGTTTTTCAGATGAGATCCTGTTCTAGGCGGTGGAGTTGTCGTTGTGAAGGTAATTTTGAGGATATTTTTTTCAGATGAGATCCTGTTCTAGGCAGTGTAGTTGTCGTTGTGCAGGTAATGTTGAGGATTTTTTTTTCGATGAGATCTTGTTCAAGGCGGTGTAGTAGTTGTTGTGAAGGTAATGTTGAGGAATTTTTTTTTAGATGAGATCCTGTTGTCGGCGGTGTAGTTGTTGTTGTGCAGGTAATGTTGAGGTAATATTAATTTTTTTAGATGAGATCCTGTTCTAGGCGGTGTAGTAGTTGTTGTGAAGGTAATGTTGAGGAATTTTTTTTTTTTAGATGAGATCCTGTTCTCGGCGGTGGAGTTGTCGTTGTGAACGTAATGTTGAGGTAATATTTATTTTTTCAGATGAGATCCTGTTCTCGGCGGTGTAGTTGTTGTTGTGATGGTAATGTTGAGGTAATATGCAGTCGTGTTATCACAGTTATAGAAATGCACAAATAATTAATTTGATCTATAGTCTACCCAATCACACCTTTATGACTAAAAAAATTAACAACAAAACTCGTGAGTAAATACTCTCGCAGTTTTAAGTCTACCTAATTTTATAATAAAGATATCTCCCGCATCATCAAAAAATAATTTTTAATCGTGGTTTACATTATTTGATCGCTGATCCCGAATCCAGGCCGAAGTAACCGGAAATTGCAGCATCGAATGTAAGAAGAATTCTGCGTTCGCTTCTTGGCTTTGCCTATTCCATATTATACTGTATAATGATATAATAATAATCTGTAAGTTACATTTTATTAACATTTTCTTTGTTCAAGTCAAACACTGCACCACTACAGTACAATTGGTTTAATACTGTATTTGCAAAAACATACAAAACATGTTATTGGTCACTCGTGCTTGGCTGTGGATCGTCGATGTTGTCAGCTGGGGCAGCGCTCGGGGTAGCCGGAGTTGTTTTTTTCGTCAACATGGTGAGCTTTGTCTGAATGGTTTGTTTCTTTTTCTCCTCGTAAATTTCACGATACGGACGAAAAACACCGTGTGCCATCCGTTCAATCCTTGCAAAGCGTTCAATATTTGGGTGGGCGCTAACATGTTAGCAATGGCGGGCGCTGGGCCGGAAACTGAGCAGTCTGAGTGGGCGGAGACGCGGAGCATTCTGGTCGTAAAGTCGTAAAGTCGTCTCTCAGCACTCAGCAGTTTCAAGTGGGCGGTCTATTCGAACATGTGAAAGGTCAGTTTATCCTTTCGTCGGCAATTTTTGGTCTTCTTGTAATTTTTTTCAGAACCTCATGTGAGTCTGTTATGACTTTAGTAGCTTACATGAATGACTTGACAAGTGACATGGTTCAAATCAAGTCAAGGGCTCACCAGTCCGTTCCTCAACGAAACGACAACGAAAACAACGTGTTTTGTTGAGAACCTGAACCACAGCACAGTCAGATTAAAATGATCAGCTTTTGTCAGAAATGATTTTCCAGTATTGTTTGTGCTCATTGATATTTCTATTTCTTCTCCGAGAGCAGAATGTTTGAAACTAGGTCAAATTATGTCTACGTTTTTAAGTCCTTTTGGCACTTGCCTTGCCCTGCCCTAACCTACCTGATCTATGGCGACACTGGCCGAGCCCGTTCATTTCAAAGTGTTTCGTGTCCAAGTTTTTGCTTTTCATTTAATTTCCAGATCGAGCAGTTGGGATTTGAATAATGTCGGATAAAAGGGTGCATCTGGTTCCGGCATCTATTGAAAAAGTACCAGCAGAAATTTGCAGATGCTTGGCTGAAAGTGCCGGAATTCAAACTATGGCTTGTGAAAAATGGGCAGAAGATGGTTCGTACGAACCGTTTTGTAAAATTTGCAGAACAGATGTCGGGTGTCATAAAACCGCACTCATGCGCCACCTTTCAAGCAAGCACCATGTTGAGGCCACGAAAATGGAAGCTGATCTTCAGAAGTCTCAGCCAACTGTACATGACACTTTCATTGGCCTTTATAGGCTGCAACCATGGAAATTAAAACGTCAGTGTTTATTGCAGAGACCAATTTGCCCATCTCTTTGTGTGAGCCATTGATTGACCTCATGAAAGACCTTTTCCCAAGTGACGCAGCATTGAAAAAAAAAGTCACATTGGAAAAACAAAAGTGCACCAATATAGTACGGCAAGTGCTTGGACTTACCATTGCGGATGAGGTTGTGGAGAATCTTCGAAGCCACAAATTCTCCATCATACTGGATGAAACAATGGAACGAGCGACGACCTCGCAGCTCGCAATTTTGGCAATTTACTTCGATATCGAGGAATACAAAATGAAACGAGTGTTGCTGGACCTCAAGAACATTCCAGATGGAAAATCTCAGACAATTTACAATGCTCTTGCATAATGTCTTCAGGATGGGCACATTCCCTTCGAAAACATGGTAGTATTTTGTGCAGACACCTGTAATGTAATGTTCGGGTCGAAACGATCCCTGTCGCAGCTGATTGTTCAGAATCACCCATGGGTGGTTCAGGTGAAGTGTTCTTGCCATACAATTTATTTGTGTGCTTCGCATGCCGCTTCCGAGCTACCAAAGTCGGTTGAAGACCTATGCAGAAATGTTTTCGCACATTTCTCAATTTCGTCAAAAAGACAAGGACACTTGGCGCAATTCCAGGAGTACTTCAAATCTGAAAAGCACAGGATCATTCGACCGGGTGTGACAAGATGGTTATCCATGCAGGCTTGTGTTGACAGGCTCCTAGAACAATACCATACACTAACGCGCTATTTTGAGCTGCAGGTATTCGAAGACCCAACTCGTACTAACGACACCATACTGACCAGTTTCTGCAACCAGTTCACAAGAGCATATCTTGAATTCCTGTCTCATAATCTGCAGAGGCTCGTGTCTTTCAATCTATTGTTCCAGATTGAGACACCTGCACTGCACAAATTGTAACAAGAAGTGATAAGTCTTCTCCGAAACGTATGTGGCGACTTCATGAACATCCATTACGTTCGACAGAACAAACCGCTAATGATGGACTTGAATGACGAGAGAAATCGTGTTTCACTGACCAAGGTGTATATGCGTGTGAGAGCTACAATCACTATCGCTTCCATCACCTCAGATATCGGCGAGCAGCATCCTGATGCTCAACAATTTTACCTAACTTGTCAAAGCTACTTGATAAAACTGGTGACCCAGATACAGAAACGATTTACTGATGTTGGTCAGCATGGTTTTATGGACGTTATATCCCCATCCATTGCTTACAACTTGTCAGTTCCATCACTCGCTGGTTTGTATCAGAAGCTGCCGTGGTTGAAGAACATTGTAAAACTGGAGGAAGCTGACCCTGAATAGCGATCGCAAGCAACAGAAAATGGGCTCTCCGACACTATGTGTGAAATAAAATACTGGCAACAAGTTAAAAAGTACAAAACCGTCACCAGAAACGCAAAATACCCGAAGTTGTCGATCATGGTCGGAGTGACTGCCTTACTCTAACGCAAGCGTGGAAAGAGTTTTTAGTCAGCTGAAGCTGATAAAGACTGATCACTGTCCCGCTCTGAAAGGAGAAAGTCTGTTTGCCTTGATGACTACCAGACTTGAAACTTGAAAAAGCAAGTTTGCCACCAAACTGTACATACGCGGCCGCTCTGCAGCCCACAAATGTTATGCTTCGTCTGTACAAAAAAATGAAGGCCAATGCAAATAATGATGAGGCACGAGCACTTCGAGAAGAGTTCCTCTTCAGAGAAAGATCTCTGAAGATCCAAGGTCTCGACATTGACAGTGCGAGCCATGAGTAATTATTCGTGTTGGATGTGTTATCTTCATATGAATATTGCTGGTTCAAAGCATAACTAATGTACTGTGACGTCCACGGGACTTGAACAGTCCCGCCAACGTAGAATGAGCCGAAACGATGGAGGTGGTTTATTTATTTATAACCCAAAGATGGCGGTTCTAATCGCTCTACCGCAAACGGGACAAGGAAGGTGGCACGAGTCGCCTTTCACCGAGTTGATAACGTTTATTCCTCTAACCAGAAATAACAAGACTCGGCAAGAGGAGGGATCCGGGGCGATTCAACAGGATGGTGGTGTGGGTTCGGGCGTGGGGAAAACACAAACAATTCCAATGAATATACAAATCTCAAACCCTCTAAGGCGCCAGGTACACACACACACACACACACACACACACACACACACACACACACACACACACACACACACACACACACACACACACACACACACACACACACACACAACGTAGCTGGTCCTGGTGGTCAGGCTGGCCTGTGGTGCAAACGCAACAGTCCCGGGATTGGCGTTGGACGAGCTGGCCTTGCTCTCGTCAGGGGGGCAGGAGAAACCGTGGTGCTGTCGACCTCCTGGTCTTGGCCCAAGTCCGCTCACAGCCGCCAGGGAACCAGTTCTGGCACCAAATTGCGAGCAGGAGAGGGAGCAGGTCCGCCCGCCGTTCGACCCCATACTCCGAGCCAGCAGAACCCCAGAGCCAACCAAGGTGAGGCACGAGGCTCAGGAAGGCCTCGAGACACGATGAAACCAGGGCCGAATCAGCGCAACTACACAGCACGCTCCCAGCACAACAGCCTCCACCAGAACGATTTTCTGTACCGATCCTCTTCCTCTTCCTTTTCGACCCCGAACAGAACCTTTTTATCCTCCCATCCTCGTCACTTCCAATCGAGCCGTTTTATTGGCCCTGCGCCGTCGCCTTCCGCCAATCGTGATCACGGGGCGGGGCCATCCGCAGCACTGTCCTGTGACGTCACGGCAGGCCTCCAGGGACTACTAAAAGGGGTTTACGCAGACACACTTACCCTATCCCGTGTCCCTATCTAATTACGTGACAATTATCATTTCCTCCTTGAAGAAATGGACATTTACTAGACAACTTATCACCACTGAATTGCTACTTATTACATCGAGATCCTGGTAAACTCGAACAGCATGGCATACCTAATTAAACATCCTAATTACCCTTTGAATGCATACCCCCCCCTCAAACGTAACACTGCCCCCTCCTCTGGCACCACAGCTCCTGCAAGGTATATCACAGGCGCTACTGTACCAGCCTTAACACTTACTCACTCACACCTATTTAACCTAACGAAATAAAGTAGGAGGGGCAATGGGCAGCGAGTCGCAGCAAACTTACCTATCCTGCTTAATGTACTACCCCCTTATGGCCTTATCCTCGCCTAAACAATCATTCATGTTTTTATTTTTTATTTTATTTTATCACATGAGAGCACTGAGCGAAGTTGCACTCCATCGTCTGGATCATCGCTCTTGCCCAACACTCTTCCAGTGATCTGGGGAGGGGAAACAAAAGGTTCCACAAAAAAAACACAACACTTATACTTTACATTCCTACTCTAAGCCAAAACGACACTATTCATGGGATATTTACACTTGACCGCGTCCCCCAGTGGATGCTAATAGACCCAGCGTTATCTGGGGAGCCAATTTTCAAATTTGCTTGGCCCAAAATTATGCGAACATCATGCCCTTGCTGCACATGTCAAGTTGTGCGGGATCGAGTGGGACTCACACATCTTCACAACACTCACACCATGGTCATCATCACATTTCTAGGTCATGGTCCCCATTTTAATGATGCAGGCTGAATCCCGTCGTGGCCGTGGGGTGGGTTACCACAAGATGATGGGGGCATCTCAGGTACAACCATGCCCACAGGTAAGCTTTAGTCCAACCCGGACGTTTCTCCGCCCCCGCTCCCTTTGATTCCCACCCCCTGGTAGCCATCAGCTCTAACCCCGTACAACACACTGGAAGGGGTCTCACTGGCTCCTCTGGCCTTCCTGGGTCGCCAAGGTCCTACCCGCCTTGGTCGCCCAACCAGACCCTCTCCCAGTTGCCTCCAGACACTGTCACCGTTAGCCACCAGGGGTTAATCTCCTTGAAGGGGGTCGCAATTCCCACTCACCGTGAGCTTCAGCAATCCCTGCGGACAAGCACATCATCCCCACACACAAAACCCACGTGACTCCCCCACCCCATCGGCCTTACATGTGACACCTGCATTTCTAACACTTCACCGACCATGACCTTCCCTGTTACCACACCATGTCCAATAAAAATCAATGTGTGCACCATACATTTCACTTCTTAACTTGAAGCAACTCACACAGTACTTCTCCTCACCCGATCCACGCACCAGCCATTGGACAGCCACTCGTGCCCGCTTTGTTTCTAATTACCCACTGTCCCGATTGTCACTCTAAAACCCAGCAGAACTTACAAACCCATGCCAATTTTCCCACAATTCATTTTTTTCCACCAAAGGAGGGTACTTCGCCACAATCTCAGCAGCCGAGCATGGCCCTATATGCTCAGCCCGATCTAGTCTCTCTGACCCCCGACAGTGATTTCCGGACCCGACCTATAAAAGGGCATCTCGGATAGACCTGGCGGTTCAGCAGGAGGATTCATCCTCTCCGGGCTTGAAAGTCTATCGGAGGGTCTCTCCATCGCCGGGTACCGGCAATATCGTTGCATGTGTCCTCTTCGCCCGAACCGGAAACAACTCCCCATAAAAGGCCCCCGTGAGTATCGGTGAAATGTCTCTTCCGGTTCCGGACCCTCTCGGCCATAATCGAATTGCTCTATTGGCTGGGCTGGACCCCGACGCTTTGGCGCACTAACTACTGGATTACCCTTTATCAAACTTGACAGTTTCTGGCAAATTTCCTGAAACATTTGGGTAATGCCAATTTCTCCCAGCCCCCTCCCTGATCCTGGATCTCCGCCTGTCGGATCGTCACCGATGGCCTCTCTGGAACCCGACCCGGCCGACTCCACGAGGCCAGCCTGGCCGCGCACTCTGCCGCTCGGTGAACGGTGGGTGGATCCTGTAACTCCACTAGCGCTCGGACCTCAGGGTCAGGAAGAGCAGCTAAAAATTTCTCTAGTGCCAGTCTGTCCCATGCCTCCACTGTAAGGTCCCAATACGTGATCCTGACTGATTGGTAAATGTCCTGTGCCAGCTCCTGCAATGTCTCACCCGGCTTTAATCTGCGGTGCTGGAGCTGGGCCCGCACCAGATCACAGTTCCCTGCGAACCCAAACCGACGGCTCAACGCCTCGCAAATGTGGGAGCTGGTCAACATCCCCTCCGCGATCACGTTTAACACATCTGCGGCTGGTCCCCGCAACGTTGCCACCAAATTCCCTGTACGTTCCCGCTCATTCCACCCGTTTAGTTGGGAAATACACTCTAATTGCGTCAGAAAAGCTTCAAGGCTCCCTGACCCGTCAAAATTTACCAGGGGGATCACTTTTACGGTGGCCCGCTTCTCAGTTTCTCCCTTGTCCGAATCCAGCCCAGGGATCAAACACCCTTGTGGCTGCGTATCCAATTTCGGAGCCCACTGTGACCAAAGATGTTTTGTGGTGAGGGTCTCATGGGTCAATTTTTCCTCCTGCTCCAAACGTTGAATGGACCGATTCACCTCTTCCCGCAGGATCTTCTGGGCCCGCACAACCTCCTTCAAGGCTCTGTCGCGAGTTTGTAGCTGCTCCTCAACCAACCCGGACACTCTACTTACAAAAGACGGCTCTACCAGGCCTTTATCCAAGACTTCATCTTGGCTCATAATTTTATCTTGTTCATCCAAACGAGCCTCCAATCCTTTTACCTCCTCCGCCAAATTCATCCCTTGCTTCCTCAGCTCTCCCCACTCTTCAACTTGCAGCTGCATACGAGCATCCACACAGGCACGATGACGTTCCAGGCTTTCATCCACTTTATCAACCCGAATGTTCGTTGCATCAATTTCATCTACCAATTTTTTCCGTATATTTTCCCCCTCTAATGTAATTTCTACCTTTGTTTCCTCCAATCTATCCTCGAATTTACATTGTATTTCTCCCAATTTAACATCCACACACTCCTGCATCTCAGTTTTCATTTTCTCCATCTTTTCCCCCAATTCATCCATCATTAAATCAATCCGTGCACCCAACTGTTGCCCCATTACCCTCAATTGATCTGTCATTTCTGCCCTCTTTGTCACGAATTGATTTTCCATTTGTGCCGTCATTTCTGCCATTTGTGCCCCCTGTGCTGTCATTTTTGCCCCCTGTGCTGTAATTGCACTCATTAAACGTTCCAACATTGTCCAGATCGTCATCGTGCCGGTTTCCGGCGCTGCCCGCTCCGTTACGGGCGATGAAGCACGGTCCACGCTCGGAATGGGGGAGGTTCCAACCCTACCCCCGTCTCTCCCTTCTTCCCCTGACTCGCTGCCAGACACGTGGCCTTCCTCCTCAAACATCTGCACATCCGCCATGGTGCAGAAGTCCCGTTTGCCACCAATTAATTTTAATTTGAAAAATCCCGCCAAAATTTTCCCGTGCTCGCGCGCTTTCCTGTAGTAATTTTATATTCCAATTCGTGGCGAGATTTTAATCTTGGTATATTCTCCCGATACCAAATATAATTTAGAGGGGTTCGAACATCCCACTCCTGACACCAATGTGACGTCCACGGGACTTGAACAGTCCCGCCAACGTAGAATGAGCCGAAACGATGGAGGCGGTTTATTTATTTATAACCCAAAGATGGCGGTTCTAATCGCTCTACCGCAAACAGGACGAGGAAGGTGGCACGAGTCGCTTTTCACTGAGTTGATAATGTTTATTCCTATAACAAGACTCGGCAAGAGGAGGGATCCGGGGCGATTCGACGGGATGGTGGTGTGGGTTCGGGCGTGGGGAAAACACAGACAATTCCAATGAATATACAAATCTCAAACCCTCTAAGGCACCAGGTACACACACACACACACACACACACACACACACACACACACACACACACACACACACACACACACACACACACACACACACACACACACACACACACACAACGTAGCTGGTCCTGGTGGTCAGGCTGGCCCGTGGTGCAAACGCAACAGTCCCTGGATTGGCGTTGGACGAGCTGGCCTTGCTCTCATCAGGGGGGCAGGAGAAACCGTGGTGCTGTCGACCTCCTGGTCTTGGCCCAAGTCCGCTCACAGCCGCCAGGGAACCAGTTCTGGTGCCAAATTGCGAGCAGGAGAGGGAGCAGGTCCGCCCGCCGTTCGACCCCGTACTCCGAGCCAGCAGAACCCCAGAGCCAACCAAGGTGAGGCACGAGGCTCAGGAAGGCCTCGAGACACGATGAAACCAGGGCCGAATCAGCGCAACTACACAGCATGCTCCCAGCACAACAGCTTCCACCAGAACGATTTTCTGTACCGATCTTCTTCCTCTTCCTTTTCGACCCCGAACAGAACCTTTTTATCCTCCCGTCCTCGTCACTTCCAATCGAGCCGTTTTATTGGCCCTGCGCCGTCGCCTTCCACCAATCGTGATCACAGGGCGGAGCCATCCGCAGCACTGTCCTGTGACGTCACGGCAAGCCTCCAGGGACTACTAAAAGGGGTTTACACAGACACACTTACCCTATCCCGTGTCCCTATCTAATTACGTGACAATTATCATTTCCCCCTTGAAGAAATGGACATTTACTAGACAACTTATCACCACTGAATTGCTACTTATTACATCGAGATCCTGGTAAACTCGAACAGCATGGCATACCTAATTAAACATCCTAATTACCCTTTGAATGCATACCCCCCCCCCCAAACATAACAGTACCATACTCAGTTTTTTCTTATTTCTTCTGTTTTCAAACTGTTGGAAACGCCGCAAACTGCAGTTTAAAGTTCACATTTATTGCCAAAGAGGCCATATACCTGTTTTTGATACTTGCTAATTTTTATTTTTCGCAATAATCCACTTGACAAAATTGTTAAACGCGGACGTAGAACCATACTTCCAAATTTTATGCATGGCCCATACTGCTCTTCGTTTAACTTCTCCACAAGTTTTGTACCAAATGGAAAATAATCCACTGTCAATGTATTTCAGAATTTAGGTCAGCTCAATAGCCGAGACCGTTCCCCTTCAGTGTGCGCATGAAGCGGACATTTGCATTTCCCGCCTTTTTTGTGAGTGAAGTTGAGGCAAACCTTACCGAGGCGAAGTATTATCGAGTTATCACTCAATTTAATTAAACTTGTTTCATGTATAACATTTCATTTCTAAAAAGGGAAATAAAATATTAAAATATGGAACATCTCGGGAAATTTAGGGAAATTTTGATCAAGTTCTAGGGAAATTCACTTCCGCCTGAGTGGAAGCACTGCGTGTTCGTAAAGTCGAACAGTCGTAAGTCGACGACTACCTGTATTTGGACTTGCTTGAGTTTGTGTAGTTGTCCCTACTCCAGGCTTGGATTGGAAGTTTGTTGCCTCAAGTAATTAATCTGTTTGATTCAATAATTTGACTGTTTGACTAATTAATAAAAAATTGTCGTTAGTTATTTAATTTGAGATCTGGAGATGAGATTCATTTTGAACAAAGAAAATTAAAAGTGATGTTGGAGAAGTTAGAACAAGGAAGTTCACAAGATTCCTCGAGGGATGAGAATACACACTGAGGTGGGGATAATCACAACCTGAGCAAGGGAGTGGATTTGTCATGTTGGTGATGTTATTGGTTGACGAGTCAGTAAGTGACCACTATATTCGTAAAGGCCCGGTCACACCTTGACGTTTTAGCCAACGTATGCCGATGTTTGAATTTTTTTTTTCTAAAATGTTGGCACACGTTTAATACGTTATGGGTAAGTTTTGATAACATTGAGAGCACGCTGAAAAACACTGCCATACGTCGTACGCTGGCTTTAAACGTTGTACTTTTTGGTTGTCCTCAAATTTTTTCATGCTTGAAATTTCACGACGTATGCCGGCGTATGACTCACACGTTCCGCTACGCTGGCCACAAGTTGTATGCATGGTCTGCGATCGTTGACAGACGTTAACACATGCTACTTGTAAGTTAATCATAAGTTGAGACACGCCGAGGTAATGTTTAGCGTACCCGAAACTTATTTCTAACCTATGATTAACGTGTTGTTGGCACGTTACGCGATCGTTGCCACACATCGACAGACGTTACTTTTAAGTTACTCATAGGCTGAAAGACGTCGGTATAATGGATCGTCCATGCGTCAGCGTCCACGGCCACGGCCAGGACACTTATTTGCAGCATTCTTCAAACTTTTCTTCGGCATGACGAGGATGTTCACACTTCGATGTCTAGCTTGGCTATGATTCCAATTGTCCATCGGCCGCGTCTATTTAAAATAGTCGAGTTTGAGCGTTTTAACACGTTCAGAAGAAACGCTTCAAATTTCAAAACACCAGCGTCAAAAAACAAAGGCGAGTGACAGCAATTTAAATCGTTCATTGTAAACAATGAAACTAGTTGAGTGGTACCGTTTAAAAGTCGTTGAGTGTAAAAAAAATCCAATTGTTGAGCGCAAGCGTCTACTTTCAATAGTGGAGATGCAGCCATTTAAATCGTTGAGTGGCAGCCTATGAATAGCAAACCCCACGTCACCGGCAAAGATAAACTGCCGCACGATATGGATAAGTTAGGCTATCGTTGGGCATAGTTTGTGAACGCCGGCTTCACGATAATTATTCGTTGGTATATCGTATCTATAAGTAATCAAAGTGCTCTATGCACATTATTAGTTCATTGTGCATTTGTCCAACCCGTTATGAATAGACCTAAATCGTAAAAACAAGCTATAGCTCATTGTTGAAAAAGCCCCATAAAAAATTAGCCGCGAAGAACTTCGAACAATGGTGAAAAGATGTCTCCTACCCGTGGACACGCGGACGCAAGGACGATCCATCATAACCCACACCCTCCCCCTCACACTCACCTACTACTGCCAACATGAACAAACTACTACTAATACTAATACTGATACTGATACTGTTACTGCTGACATGGACATCGACTCAAAAAGGACTCGAAAACACTGTTGGGTTCCCCTTTTATGAACACCATTTTTATATACCAATTCCCAAAACCGCTGGGAACACGTCTTTATATGGCAGTTGTAAGCTAGAAACACGTTAATTTATTTTTTTTGTCGACCGGAAGACGTCATTGGAATACGTCTACATACGTCGATGTGTGTTGGGACTACATAAAGAATTGGTTCAAAGCACGTCAAACATAAGTTAGATATAAGTTTCGCGTAAAAAAGACATTACCGCGACGTGTTTCGACTTATGAGTAGCTTATAAGTAGCGTTTGTGGACGTGTGTAAGCGTCCACATATTGTGTGTAAAACTTATCCCCATCGCATGCAGAACGTGTGTCATACGCCGAGTACGTCGTAAAATTTTGAACATGTTTAAAATTTCATGACGTACTCTACTTACTACGACGTATGATAGCGTACTTTAGCGTTCTACTCGCGCATACCAAACTTACTCATACCGTATTTGACGTGCCCCAACGTTTTAGACACATTTTTCTTAGGTCGGCATACGCTGGCAAGATCGCCAAGGTATGACCGCAATGTTGTCACTTCCATTTCTACGGCAGTTATGATTCGAATCGTTGTGCGTCAGCCTTTTAACAGGCTACGTCACGACATCGTCGGCGATGCGTGCAACGCGCTATGCCGAAGTTAGACTATCGTTGGGTATCGGTTGTGTAGGCCGACAACAGGTTCAGCATTCGTTGGTATAAGTTATCTATAACACAACAAAACGTTCTGTGTAGTTACCAATGTGTTATACATAAGACCAAGTCGCTATGAATACGTCCGAATCTTTTAAAAAAAAACATCAAAAGTTCAACGTAAGCCAGCGTTTTACATAAATTTTCATACGTTGCCATCGCTGGCTAAAACGTCAAGGTGTGACCGGGCCTTTATGGGTGTCTGTCTGTCTGTTGGGTAGTCAATCTAGTCTACCCTTATCAGTATTTCCATCGATATGTTTGTCTGTCTGTCTGTCTGTTGGGTAGTCGATATAGTCAAAAAAAAGTTTTTCGGAAAAAATTTTTTTTTTGAGATTTTAGTTTTCTTCTTCCCTTATTATCAGTATTTCCATCGATATGTTTGTCTGTTCCTCTCTTTGGTCCAGTGCTCCGAAAAATACAATGGCGATTTCGATGAAACTTGGTTGGTAGTGGTAGGTTGGTAGGTCATACCATGACCTAGTTGTGTGCAAATGAGAACCATTGCTATGGACACCACCGTTGCCTCGCAACAGGACTGAAATTTTTGAAAAATCATAAAAAATTAATTTTTTCAAAAATCGGGCCACAAGCGACTGTGGGTAGCACATTCAGCCATATTGTCAAAAATTTACAGCCGGATCCTATGAAAACTGTCGGAGAAGATAGACTTTGAATGAACCCTGGTCGAAAACAATAAAAAAACGAAGTTCGTTGTATCTCAGAGACTGAGTCAGATATACATGAAACTGGTATGGGAGGTTCATGGTATGTCCTAGTTATGTGTGAGAAAGAACCGTTGCTATGGGCCCTCCCTTGCCTCGCTACAGCCGAAAAACCTCTAAATGTGGGGGTATTTTAACGAAAAAAACAATCTGTAGCATTAACCCTTGAAGCTGGAATCATGAATTTTCTTGTGCTTAATCCTCAGGTCATTCCCCATCGAACGGGCCCATCGCGTCAGGTTCTATTGGGTAGTCGACTACCTATGTCCGCCTACCGGCTTGTCTGTCTGTCTGTCTTTTCTGAGCATAGCTCCGTGGGTTTTGATTCGATCCTGATAAAATTCGGGTGGGAGGTTTCTATCATAATCTAGTTGTGTTTTCCTGAGAATGGGCATGGTGCTCCCATTATGGGTGGAGCCACGCCCCAAAAACGTGTTTTTAGGGGGTGGTCGATTTCAAGTTACATCTTCTCTGAGGGGGTTTGTCGAATCTGGCAGGGGTTTCGGTATTTGGTTAGCCCAGTGGCACCTGCATCGCCCCACGGAGCTCGATTTTTTTTTTCATTTTCGTGTCAAGGTCACAAGGTCACAAACTCAGAAAATGTCAAAAAAATCAATAAATTGGGCATCGAGCTCCTAGGGTTTTCAACTGTTTCAAATGAAAGTTGGTATGCAAGTAGTGCTCTTCAAGTACTACAACTTCCATCACTTACGTTTTTCCCGATTCCTGCCAGTTTGCCCGTGGCGTCCCCTCGAAGGTCAAAAAATAAAAAAGGCGAACTGTGTACATTACTCGTGAACCATCGCCGTCTCCATACTTGTTTTGATTGTCATTGATGTGTGAACTCTACGCGTTGCAAGGTTCTTTTTCCATTCATTTGTTTGGTTGAAACATTGCTGATTAAAATCCCTTCAGCTAATATCTGGCACCAGGACTACTTAATTGTTGTCAACCCAAGCAGCTCACGACATTATTATGCTCCAGCAGAAACACAAACAATACAGATAAACACTTTATTTATTACTTCATAAAAGAAGCTGCCATTCAACTGCCATTCGTGGTTGGACATAGACACACTTGTCCCAATATATATATATATATATATATATATATATATATATATATATATATATATATATATATATATATATTGTTGTAGTGCCGGGTTCGGGGGTGAGGAACGACCGCTCGATAGAGTAGTTGGGCCGTCTCCCCTCCGAACACCCGGAATTGAAGGTCGTCACTCTGGATAACTTCGAAGTCGATGGGTCGCTTCATGGACCGTGGACGCCAATATTTCGACCGCGCGGTTAGGGTCTTTTTGTCTAATTCCAATTTACCTAATTGGCCACACGGTCAAGCTACCGGGGAAGCCACACCCTCGGCCGGCTTTGTCCGAACTGAGTCGCTGTTACCGACTTTGATCTGGCATAACCGAGCGGGAATTACCAAGGCCGCGCCGGCCCAAATAACAATTTACGGCACAATCGGCCTCCCTAATTCTCAAGCCCGAACCATACTGGATCAATGCATGAAAGCACAGACAACGAACTGGAACATTTAACAGTTATTTATTTACAATCGGCAATAGGGAGGGAAACACAGAGCAGACTTAATCACGAATATGAATGCAGTCAAATGTACAATGGCAATCACTTAACAGTTTTACTTACAAGACTGGCCACAGACGGACACACACACCCAAAAAGAAATGGAGCCGGCTTACCTTTATTGGACCCTCCAGCTGCGGAGGATAGGTAAGCTGGGGGTCAGAGTCTGGTCGGGTACAGTGGCCGCCTTGTGCGGTTTTACCGACTTGCACTTGTGGAGCTCGGAGTCTGTGGAAGGGAACAGGGATCCCCAGCTCGAGCGCTCCAACACAACCCACCACGGTGGGACTCGAACCCACGAACCAGAATCCAACGAGCGCAGCCAGGATCCTACGAATGACCCAGGCAGCCACGAACGATGACCGACGACCAGGAGAGTCCAGCAGACCAGAAGCAAGGAACGACCTCCAAGGAACCAAGGTACAACGACTCCTGGATACAGCTCGCGATCCTTCTTATCCCTTCCCCGTGTGCTGTGGAGGGATCTGCTCTCGGGTAACTCTCCTCCGGATTGGACGGGGCGTCTTTGTACGTACACAGTTCGGTTCCTATTTTATAATTTTCGAAAGAAGCAAAGATCTGCATTTCACTGAAGGATTTGCATATCAGTCGGCAGGGATTTCATCCCAACAATTTTGACACAACTTAAGAAACTAATTGTGTCATTGTTTGTTTGTTTTTTTTCAATGGTGAAAAATTAGGGACGTGTACAACAGGAAAAACCTTGGAATGGTCATTGTTTTCACTTCAGTGACCTCTGTTATCCCTGTGTTGTGAAAGTGTACATCAATTAGAGAGCACACAGCTTGTCTACACATAGGCACAAAAATGCAGATCATTTCAAAACTACTGCTTATTTATTTCCTATTTCCACGCACAATCGAGAAGAAATGTGAGAGTTCTATTTGCCAAGAACCTGAATATGCCATCTTCAATGGACAACCCATGCGAAGATCAAGACCGTTGAGGTCTATATTGCTTGTAACTCGCTCGTAGTTGTTCAGAAACGGTTTGAAAAGATTTTCCAAACGGACTTCCTCCAATCAAAACAATGGTCAGCCGATTATTATCATTTCAAAATTCGAATTATGACATTGCCACTCCAACATGACTTATTGATTAAAATATCCTATAGACAGAGCAGAAAATTATGGGACAATGAAGTGAGTAATTTTACCTTTGGGTAGAGGGGTGGAAGAGAGACCCACACTTCAGTGTCTTTTTTTCGGTTAATGGAGGGGAAAGGTTGAGCAATCCAACTGGAAGACAGGACTTCAAGGCGGCAGGGTTTCGAGGTGTGATAAGGAAGCAGGTGCGGTAATCTGGTGAAAAACAGTCTTGTATCAAGAGAAAGGGGTGACATTGAGGAGGGAATACATGAAGAGGGTTCTGTATGGTAGATAGAGATTCGAGATTGTAAGAAAACCAAGATACCTGCAGGATGCTTTTATATAATGGTTCATGGTGTGAGGGAAGACCATGAAAGATGGACATGTGAATAATTCAGAAAGGCATGTGATAAGGGAAGAGTATTGATTATGGGGGATTTAAACTTGCCAGGGATAGATTGGGTCCAGGAACAGGGGAATGGACAGGGCAGATGAAGATTTTTTTTTGGATCTAGTCCAGGATTGATTTTTAACCTAGTTTGTATAAAAGCCCATGAGGGGAAGTGCTGTTGGACGACCTTTTCAGGAAAGATCTCAATTTGGAGGTGGATGTAGGAGGGCATTTGGGGACAAGTGACCACAATATAGTGAGCACAACTGTATTATTGAGATGTGACATTCAGGATAGTGATGTAAGGCTGTTGGATTTTATGAGGGGAAACTTTTGGGTATGTGAAGTGATTTGGGAGCTTCAGATTGGGTAAAGTTAATGAGTGGACAGATTGCATCGGAGAAATGGCAACCTTCAAGGAGTAAATGTGTCAGGTGCAAAGTAGGTGTATACCAGTGAGGTGTATAGGTAGAGGCAGAAAGAGACCGGGGTGATTGAGCAGGGAGGTAACCAACGTAATTATGGATATGCAAAAGGCATAGGGCTGACTCATCAGTATAGGAAGAAAATGTAGAGCCAGGTTAAGATAATAACTCGGCAGGCCAAAAGGGATAATGAAAGGACATAGCCAAGAATATTAAACATAAGAGCAAGACATTCTTTTAAGTATATTGTTACGTTTGAGGGGGGGGGGTATGCATTCAAAGGGTAATTAGGATGTTTAATTAGGTATGCCATGCTGTTCGAGTTTACCAGGATCTCGATGTAATAAGTAGCAATTCAGTGGTGATAAGTTGTCTAGTAAATGTTCATTTCTTCAAGGGGGAAATGATAATTGTCACGTAATTAGATAGGGACACGGGATAGGGTAAGTGTGTCTGCGTAAACCCCTTTTAGTAGTCCCTGGAGGCTTGCCGTGACGTCACAGGACAGTGCTGCGGATGGCTCCGCCCCGTGATCACGATTGGTGGAAGGCGACGGCGCAGGGCCAATAAAACGGCTCGATTGGAAGTGACGAGGACAGGAGGATAAAAAGGTTCTGTTCGGGGTTGAAAAGGAAGAGGAAGAAGATCGGGACAAAAAGATCGTGTTTTTTTGGTGTGGAGGCTGTTGCGCGGGAAGCATACTTGTTGTTGTGCTGATTCGATCCTGTTCTTCATCGTGTCTTGGAGCCTTGCTGAGCCTCGTGCCTCACCTTGGTTGGCTCTGGGGTTCTGCTGACTCGGAGTACGGGGTCGAACGGCGGGCGGACCTGCCTCCCTCTCCTGCTCGCAATTTGGTGCCAGAACTGGTTCCCTGGCGGCTGTGAGCGGACTTGGGCCAGGACCAGGAGGTCGACAGCACCACGGTTTCTCCTGCCCCCCCCCCCTGACGAGAGCAAGGCCAGCTCGTCCGACGCTGATCCAGGGACAGTTGCGTCCACACCACGGTCCAGCCTGACCACCAGAAATAGCTACGTTTTGTGTGTGTGTGTGTGTGTGTGTGTGTGTGTACTTGGCGCCTTAGAGGGTTTGAGATCTGTATATTCATTGGAATTGTCTGTGTTTTCCCCACGCTCGATCCCACACCATCCCGTCGAATCGCCCCGGATCCCTCTTCTTGCCGAGTCTTGTTATTTCTGGTTAATAATAAAAACAAATAAACATCATCAACTCAGTGAAAAGCGACTCGTGCCACCTTCCTCGTCCCGTTTGCGGTAGAGCGATTAGAACCGCCATGTTTGGGTTATAAATAAATAAACCGCCTCCATCGTTTCGGCTCATTCTACGTTGGCGGGACTGTTCAAGTCCCGTGGACGTCACAATATTAAGGGTAAGGAAAGTGTTAAGATGAGTGTGGGTCCATTGAAGAATAGAACAAGAGAGTTGGTGGTTGATCATGGTGAGATGGCAGGTTTATTAAATCGTTTTTTTTTGCTTCTAGATATACACTGCAGGAACAGTCAGGGGAACTTCCAACAGCGAAGAGTATCTATCTCGGGGATGAGCAAGAGCTTTTATAAGAGATCCAAGGAGGAGTAGAGGAAGTGAAAAAGCCACTGGAAAAATCGAGGGATGATAAAGCTCCAAGGCTGGATAATATACTGTACATCCTTGAGTTTTGAGGGAGGTGACATAGCAGGTAAGCGAGATATTAATGGTTATCTTTAACAGCTCGTTGGAGTCAAGACAGGTACCAAAGGATTGGAGAGTAGTTCATGTAACACTTATTTAAGAAAGGATTCCGAGAATAATCTGTTTGTTTGCTTTCAGTTTCAGGGAAGGTGATAGAGATGTTAATTAAGGAAAGGATAGGAAACATTTGAATAATTTCAAACTAATTAAAGGCAGTCAGGATAGATTTACCAAAGGGAGACAATGTTTATCAAATTTATTGCAGGTCTATGAAGCAATTTCGGATTGGGTGGATGATGGAAGTGGAATGCATCCAGACTTTCAGAAGACATTTGATAAGGTACCACATCGGAGGTTATTCGTTAAGGTGAAAGCTTGCGGTTTCACCGGTAGAGTAGCTAACTGGCTTTGTGATAGGAAGCAAAGAGTGGCTGAGTGCGAGGATGCCTAGCTGGGAGGATGTAAGACGTGGGGTACATGAGGGATCGGTAATGAAACCATGATTGTTCATAATTTACATAAACGATTTGGATAGTGGGGTTAAGAGTTGGCTTTCTAAATTTGCAGATGAGACAAAGCTTGGACAATAAACTTAGAGTTAAGGTGGATAACAGAGTGTGGGGTGATCAGATTCAGGAAAGCCTAGATACTTTCATAGAGTGGCTGCAATATTGGTAGATGCAATTTAACATAAAGAAATGTATGTGGAGATTACATGATGCAAGGGGCAGTCTTTGAGTGTGTCACACAGGTGAAGGATCTGGGGGTGGTAATAGATACAGAGGGAAAGTAGACAGGGTATTGCGAGGCAGCTACAGGTAAAGCTAATTGGCTTTTAGGTTGTATTCGTGGGGGTATCAATTATAAATTAAAAGAGGTGGTGTTAACACTTTCAGAATTTACTGAGGCCTCATCTAGAATTTTATGTTCAATAATGGTCAACACATCTGAGGAAAGTCATCTGATGTTATCTCGGCATGGAGTGATTTGATTGATTCCAGGGCTAGCTCGACTAAACTGTGCGGTGTCTCTGAATACAGGACTTTATACATTTGAAAGGAGGTGATTTCTGGGGGATCTGATGGAGATGTTTCAGATGATGATGGGTGTGGGCAAGATAAGTGCAATGGGGTTTTTCACCAGAGTGGATGGTGTTCGGACCAGGAGTCATAGCTTGATGGTAATGAAGATGAGTGTTAGGACGGTTCTAAGGCAGGGAGGGTCTTTCATGCAGAGAGTGGTCAATGAATGGAATGGTCTCCCCGGAAAAGTAGTGACAGTGGAGGGGGTAGATATGTTTAAATTGGAATTAGATGCAAAGGTATTGGAGATAGAGGGGTATGCATGGTTGGTACATTGCAAGCCATGATCGGCCGAATGGCCTCCGATGCCAACATTCCTTGTGTGTAACCCACATATCTATTTCCATAATTATGCACTGGTTCAGTCTCTTGAACTCCCAGGCTCCACAATCAGCCATGACCTCTACTGGTCTGACCATATAGTCAAACTAGTCTTCAAAGCCAGCTGGAGACTCAGGCCCATAGGTTCGGGGGGGGGGGGGTTTGAATGCACCACATCCTCCCCTCCTGCTGTACAAGAGGGTTCTGCTTGCTTCAGGCCATATGTTTGGGGGGTTCTAATGCACTGCATCCTCCCCTCCTGCTGCACAAGCAGGTTCTGCTTGCCACATTATTCAACATTTCGGCCTGAGCCTAAATGTTGAATAAATGATCAATACCTTTGTCTTGTTCGTATATTTAGCCTGCCAAATTTTCTTCCCGAATTTACTTTGAGAAATGTGTGAACCATCAACAGCTTTCCTGTACTTTTATGATTTTTTTTTTCTCAAATATAAAGTCAATATAAACATTGAACTCTCCTTGTGGTCTTTTCAGTGTTTTGATCATAATATCTTCAACTTTTTATTACTATGACAGTTTGAAAACATTTCCACTGATTTACATAAAATAATGAAAGGATTCAGAGTTTAAAATTAAAATTTCCAAAGTGCCGTCAGGGGGCGCTGGTCATTTTCTTTGGTAAAAGTTTCAAAAACCACAGCAGCCGACCTGATAACCCTACCATTACCCTTTACCTGTGCTAATTTTGAGATACAATCCTGACCTTTTGGTTGTTTTTTTTTTTGTTTGTTTGTTTTTAAACCAGAAAACTGTACTTGAAGCTGAAGTGACACATTTACCAACTTTTAAATGAGATGCAGTGGCTTGAGCATATATAGGCAGAGGGATGGGGCAAGGTTCAAAAAGAAGTGCGTGCTTCATCTCCCTTGGAGTCCCTTGCTCTGCAAGCATTGAAAGTTTTCCCAACAATTTTCTTTGCAATTTAAATATATTTTTATGTATGCACTCTCTAAAACAAATAATTTTTAACATGTACATTTTTATTCATATTAACTCATTTTATTGAAACAAAATTAAGAGGTGCCATTTTACATGGTATTACAGTTGGTCCCTGATTATGGCTGCAGTGCAAGTCTGAAGGTCCCACTTCCACATCATACTTAACACTTATTTACACCTCAATCTGAAGCATGTCGGCCTACTTACACTACCAACCCAGATAGCAAGCTATGCTTCAATCGTTAACTCGAACAGCATTCGGGAGAGCGCGTACCTATGCCAGGTTGAACAGTTTACATTTTGTATTCCACTGATAGGCTGGATCTGCATCCAGACCTAAACTAAAATGTAGATGGCTTGTTCTTGTCACCTACCCAACACATCCACCAAGTTTCATCATAATCAGTCCACAACGTTTTGAAATATCATGCTATATATCGTTTTTGGTACGATCGCTCAATGGTGAAGAATCACTTAAAAAATTCTAGTAGTCCAATCCAGATCTGGATCTTCACCAAAATCGAATCAGTTCATCCTTGTCACACATCCAACCTGTCCACCAAGTTTCATTTGAATCCATCAATAATTTTTTGAGATATCCTGCTCACAGACAAGTAGACAGACAAGCATGAAGACATAACCTCGGTCCACTTTTAGTGGTGGAAGTGATAACGTTGATTCACCATTTATTCAATTACACCTTATTGCTATCGAGGAAACAACTTTGACCTTATTGGCACCGCAAAAAGGAATGCACCTTTTATAGTGCATCTATATTACAGCAACTAAAAAATATATAATAACAACTCGTAGTTATAACTAACTCATTGTGCAATAATATATGGTGTACAACGATGTACATTGATGTGCCCCCACCACATGTAAAATTGTGCAACATTTCACACATGTGGCAAAGTGCATGAATTAATTGTATAATGTACACCAGCATTTTTCAATATTTCTAGGCACCAAGGCAATGCTGCGGTGGCAGCATTTGATAATCGAACAATGCCGCCACTATTAATCATGGAATCCTTTCAGATCAGGTCAGGTCAGGTATGGGAGCATGTGCCAGAACAGCGCGTCGCTGCGTCCACTTTCCACCGGTACTCCAGGGGCCTCCGTCTGGCCATCCCCCAGGCAGATGCCAGGCCCATCCCCATCTCCTTGAGATGATGGTCAACCTGCTGCAACCACGAGGCACGTGATCGGCCCACTGGCCTCTTCCACTCATGAGACTCCCTCACTGAGAGAATCTGGTGAGCAGGATCAGCGTCAGGAAAACGAGCCACATATCCATACAGCCGCAACCGACGCTCACGGACAATGCAGGTAACAAATCTCATCCGAGTCTCTCTCAGCAACCGCTCGTTGGACACAAAATCCGACCAGAGATAGCCAAGGATTCTCCGAAGAGACCTGGTACCAAAGGAATTAAGTCTCCGTCTCAGATCCCTGGTCAGAGTCCAAGTCTCGCATCCATAGAGCAAGACTGGAAGTACCAAGGACCTGAAGACTCGGACTTTCGTCCTCCCGCACAGGTACCGGCAGCGCCACACCCCATGATCCAGTGAATCCATGACTCCCAAGGCCCGACCCAGACGTCTATTGACCTCTGACTCACAGCCAGCAGAGACATGAATATCACTGCCAAGGTAAGTGAATCTCTCCACGACCTCAACATCCTCACCACAAACAGACACAGACAGGACAGCAGCATCCAAGATGTCACCGAAAGCCTGGATCTTAGTTTTGACCCAAGAAACCCGTAATCCCAGCGGCTCCGACTCCTCATTCAGCACCTCGAGGGCCCCCAAAAGGATATCTAAAGTCTCCGCAAAGATGACTGCATCATCTGCAAAATCAAGGTCCGAGATCTTGACATTCCCAAACGATGCACTGCAGCTTGATCTCTCCGACTTCCTCCCTAAAATCCAGTCCATACAAGTGCTGAAAAGTGTGGGGGCCAGTACACACCCCTGACGAACTCCAGTAACAACTGGAAATAAGTCAGAGATGGTACCACCACACTTCACAGCACTCTCAGTACCAGAGTAGAGTTCAGACATCAGATCGATCAGTTTTGGTGGCACCCCACGAAGACCAAGAATCCTCCAGAGGACATCCCGATTCACTCAATCGAACGCTTTACAGAGATCAACATAGGCTGCAAGCAGCCCCTGCCAAAACTCTCGTCTGCGTTCGGTGAGGACACGAAGAGCAAGGATACGGTCAATCGTTGACCTCTTTGGTGTAAAGCCTGACTGCTCTGGACGCTGGTGCTCAAGCAGATGGTGGCGAACCTGATCAAGAATTATCCGAGCAAAGACTTTGCCCGGCACTGAGAGCAGCGTCATCCCTCGGTAGTTGTTGCAGTCTTGGCGATCACCCTTCCCTTTCCAGAGAGGAACAACAAGGCCCCTCTTCCAGTCAGTTGGGATGATGCCTGTATTCCAGGCAGAGCACAAAACTGCATGCAATGACACGAGTGCAGCATTTCCACCAGCCTTGAGAAGTTCAGCATGGATGCCACAGATCCCTGGAGCTTTGCCCCGTTTCAACTGGTTCACCGCAGCCTGTGTTTCCACAAGCGAAGGTGGACCACAGTTGAATCGAGGGTCAGCAACAGGGATTGTAACACCCTTGACGTCCAACTCGACAGCTGGGGGATCAGCCTGGTACAACCACTCAAAGTAACCGGCCCAGCGGGCCTTCACTTCAGACTCCTCTGTCAAGAGCCTACCACTCTCTGCTCTAACTGCAGTGCTCCGAGGGATGGGCTTGGATGAACGCAATGCTCGAATTCCCCTGTAAGCAGGACGAGAATCACCTGTCCACAGGTGATGCTCTACCCCCTCACAGATTCCTCGCACATAGGCCTCCTTGTCCACCCTCAGTGCACGTACAGTTTTACGTCTCAGCTCCCTGAACAGCTCAGCTCTGCCATTCAGCCTGGCCCTGCGACTCTGGTCAATGGTATCCAGTGTCCCTTGAGAGACAAAATTCTTCTTTGCCCTGCGGTGAACTCCAAGGCATCCACCGGCAACATCAAGGACGGTGGTCTTGAAGGCGCTCCACAACTCTTCAGGACCCCTCAAAGCACCCAGACCCCCCAAGTGTCCACTCAGCCTGTTCGAAAGCTCCTCAGCCACTCTCTCATCTCTGAGCTTGCCAACATCCAGCCTCGGCTGGGATGGTACCATTCTCCAGGATTTAAGGTGCAGCTTTAGAGTTGCTACAACAAGCCTGTGGTCAGTATTGAGGAACTGAGCACTCCGGTAGACCCTGCAGTTCTGGATCATCCTCCAACGACCATCAAAGAGGACATGGTCAATCTCCTTTGCCACACCGCCAGCGTTGGAATACCAAGTCCAGCGATGAGCTTGTGGGCGCTGAAACCATGAACCAGCCACCCTAAGTCCATGACTTCTTGCAAAGTCAACGAACTTAGTGCTATTCTGGTTCATAGTTCCTGACCCATGGGGACCAACACATGTCTTGTAACCATCCCTCTCAGTTCCACTCGATGCATTGAAATCCCCCAAGACGAGAAGTGTATCTCGTCTGGGGCACTGATCAACCACAGACTCGAGCGTGGCGTAGAATGCATCCTTCACGGTGAGGTCACTCGCCTCAGTCGGAGCATAAATAGAGACCAGGGAAATGACACCTAAGGAGTGACGAATCCTTAATCTCATAATACGCTCGTTGACCGGTGTTACCTCAATTATCATTGGGGTCAGCTTATTGGACACAGCTACAGCAACTCCTTGGGTATGGTGACCATCAGAGCGACCAGACCAATAGTAGGTGTAACCACCCACCATTATCTCGCCGCAATCCGGTCTCCGAACCTCAGAGAGAGCTGCAATCCCGATGTCCAAACGCTTGAGCTCAGATGATAACAGAGACAGGTGATCATCCTCTCTTAGGGATAGGACATTCCAGACACCCACCCGAAGGGACCGCCTCAGGTTAACCCAAGGAGACGCCGTCTGGTGGACGACACCTCAGCACCACTCCGACACACTCTCCCGCAATCTGACCCAGGGATGTTACCCCGTGGTTTCCCTCCTATCATCAAAGATTGGGGGTCCCGAAGGCTTTGCCCCAATCCCGTCATCCGGTGAGCTGCCCTGCGAAGGAAAGCTGCACAGGAGGTACTCCCACGGAGTGGGTTTTCAGATTTTTTTTGCGTTTTTGTGTTTTGTGGAATGAAGGGTTTTACGGTGGCCGGAGTGCAAATCCTGCCACCAACCTCCTAATAAAAAAGTAACCCAACTGCAGGAGGACGTCTGCAGACACAGTTGGGCACTAGATATGGATGGCCGTTGGCTCACAAGGAGCTCCTCCGCCCTTTGACAGGTTTTGTTTTTAATCCTGCTGGGTGTCCATATCCATACACCCTTCTCACCAGAAAACCTGGTGGGGGAGACGTTTTAGTCGCCGACAACCCGACCACGGAACAGGTTAGTACAGGTTTACATGGTACCTGTAGCAGGTCACAGATATAACCTGACCTGGCACCCAGATCTTTCAAATCCAAGTCCTAAATTCACACGAGTAAGTAGAAAGCAGCCTTTTTCTGATGATCTCTTTGCTAGGAAAGGATAATTAAACAAACAAAGTTTTTACTTTCATAAACTTCAATGAAAATTATTATACGTGTTAAAACTAACCAAAACCTGTACCATACTCTTTGGGAGCAATGGTGCTCCTGATGCAGTTTATTGGCAAATGTTATACTGGGTGACTGGTTTGCCATTGCCTTCTCAGCATTGTTTGTCCATGCCTATCCTTTTAAATGCTGAGTATCAAGTAAGGAAGCAGCACGTTTTTATTAAAGAAACTATTTGCATCTTGGCCAGGGTTTGAACCGCTGACCTCCCAGAGTCAGATCGGACACTAACCATTATGCCACCGAGTCAGGAATATTGTCACTATACACCGAGTCAGGAATGTTGTATGTATATGCATAAAATTAGATATATTTTTTTTAATACAATCTTAAAACAATAATACTGTGACGGTTTTCAGAGACCCCAGGGAAGCACTTACCAAGGCACATAAAGACACTCCAGTATACTTATCCCTACAGTATATTGTGTAGCTAATTTGCCATCCCCTTATGTCCCTTTGAGTTCACTGGGAAGGGAACATGCATTGTGTTTGTGGTATAATCGAACCCCATTGTGATTATTTTCTTCTTTATCTATCTCCATCTATCTCTATCTCTGTCTGCCTCCCGCTCTATCTCTCTCAATCTCTCTTCACATCTCTGAAGCACATCCACACATGCTTTACAACACGTTTTCCACAAACAACACAATTTGCACGAACATCAAGCCACTTTTTGTCAAAGGATTAAGTGGACACAGCACGTCAAATAGCGCAGAAAGGACCGAAAGAACACCGTGCGGCACGGCATGTTGAGGAAGGACCGAAGGGGCACCACGCGGCATGGCGCATCAAAGAAAGACCGAAGGGGGCCACGCGGAAAGCAAGGGGAAAGTCGACGGGCGATGCCACGCCTCGCCACCAGCCATGCCTCCAACATCCAATGGCTTGGACTGGATCACAGAGAGTTCCCAGAGCAGCAAAGCGATCCAGCAGAGAGTTCCCAGGCATGTTGTACTGACTTACGTGATCTTTCTTTTCTATCCTTATTCTACCTTGTCCCATTTGGATGCACAAGCATCTACGCAAAATGCCAATTGTCCTCTTCAGGGCTTACTGATTTTCGCACCTCACACCATTGAATCGAACACCACACGTATATACCCTTGCACCTCTCAAGATACTTTACATTCCACCTTCTTTCACCCCCGCACACTTACATTCCACCTTCTTTCAGCCCCCCCCTTATTTGGACCCACATAAGCCTGCCGGCTTAAGTGCGAGTGGGCAAGGGTCACAAGCATGCCCTGTCTTCTTCTGTCCTCTCACTGTCCCTCTTTCTCCTCTTGTTTCCCAGAATGACTAGCGCCCATTCGTATTTGTGACAAGTGATTTATTAGGAGGGGTATATGTGCATAGTAAAAGGATTTCTCGATTGTGACAATGCTTGTACATATTGTACGTGCTCTTTGCTAATCAGTATACACCTTTTCCAAACTGGCCGGTTTTCAGCTTCTATTGTTATGCAGAGTGTGTCGTACAGGGAGTTCATCTTCACCATTCTGACATGGGTACTTATTAGTCGGTGTATCCACCTCCAGTAATGCTCGGTCATATTCTGATCAAAGTGGCACGTTGGGAAGCACAGTCCTTATCTTGGGTGTTTAATTTGCCAGGAAGATAAAGCGGGATTTGACGCTGGACCCTATCTAAATTAAGCATCTCAGACGGCGTCTGTGATTGCTTAATCCCTCGAGGTCCGGATGCAGATTTGGCCTCTCAGTGGGATACAAAACATAATGTGTTCAGCCTGGACTGGAGGAGGTGTGCGCTCTACCGAGTGCCGTTCTAGTAACCAATGCAAACACAATGATGCAGTCCACATGGTTTCACTAAGGGTCGAAAGGCGTTTGGCAAGCATCTTGCTAACACATGCCTAACCCTTAAACGCCGACAAAAACATCGTTCTCCAAGTACAGCTCATTACCTGTCTAAATGGCAATTTACGAAGGGAGATAAACAGCCATTTAGCTGTGCATGTCTAAACAGCCGATTAGTGTGTGAAACACCGCACATATCTCCAACATCCAATTGGAATGATGTACTTGCAAATGCATAGAATTGCAGCACCACAGACAATTGATGGAGGGGATTCAGCACATTGCTCCTCATCGTAGGTTGATGATCCATATTGTCTTGTACGAGATTCAGCATCCCACAAAATGATTCCTTCAAGAGTCTGTAACTGGACAAATTTGATATTGTCATACTTCTCCAGAGAATTGTATCCATCCTCTAAGATTCCCATTGCACTTTGGCGAATGGCCTGATTCCTATCCTCTTCTGCCTCCTCTTGGGATAATTCAAGCACTCCAAACACATCCATATTCACCGTCCCCTGTTTAACTACCAATAACAATAAGCCATGCAATGCTTGATTCAAAGCCTTAAACATGCTCATTCTTAAACATGCCCTCGCCGGTGTGTGAAACTTTCTTTGTTGTTTAAATGCTTGTGATTAGGTTTTGATCGCATTAGATGATCACTCTTCAGTGGTTGGCGACTAACTTTGAATGGGTGATCATCACATGAATAGCGATTCTCCACGCATTCGTCTAACTCTTAAAGGCCTTTCGTAAATTCAGCCCCTTTGTTTGCTTGTACTCTAAAAATGGCGGTTTTGCTCAAAGATTATTCTGAAAATTACTAATGAGAAAAATGGTGTTTGATCAATCAGGGCGTACAAGTTATTAAAGATATGCAAGTTGTGGAGCCTCCGGTTTAGGGGTATGCACACTCACCTTTGACCGTCTATGATCGGTTTGAAGCTTGACCCAGCTGTAAAAACTGTTGCCCTGGTGTTTCTCAGGCAATGCATAAACGTATGTGCCATCACTCGAATATCCATTAAGCTGAGCGTCCCATGTGTGAGCATTAACTGGTACATTACATCTCCCACAGTGTCTTTCATGAAGAGTAGTAGAGTTATCATGGGCACCCTGAAAACAAATCCCAAATGCGTACCGAAATCCTGAAAGTTAGGTCTGGTTAGCCTGACAATGAAAAACGGACCTAAAACTCTTCCCTGCTGACCCCACACAAAGGTGGGAATAATTTGGGACAATAAAGAAGTAACACTAATAGTAGCAAACGTAGTGAGCTTCATACTTAACGCATGCACATGAGAGAATAGGAAACAAACAACAACAACAACAACAACAACACAATACCCAAGCAATTTGGAATCCCTGTCGTTGGCTATGACCCTTTTGCTTCCAGTTTTTTTTTTTTGCTTCCGGTTTTTTTTTCTTCCAGTTTTTGGCATGGGGAATGATGCATGCCGGGAGATAAAGTCATCGTCGGCGACATGAAAGACCCAAATATCAGACATGGTGTATATTTCCTCCACTGATTTTAATAAAGATATCTCCCGCATCATCAAAAAATAATTTTTAATCGAGATTTACATTATTTGATCGCTGATCCCGAATCCAGGACGAAGTAACCGGAAATTGCGTGTACAGTTGTGAACGAGTTATAGGTAAAGTCAGAAGCAAATGTAAGAAGAATTCTATGTTCGCTTCGAGTATTTATTTTTTTAGATGATATCCTGTTCTCGGCGGTGTAGTTGTCGTTGTGAAGGTAATGTTGAGGTAATATTTTTTTTAGATGAGATCCTGTTCTAGGCGGTGTAGTTGTCGTTGTGAAGGTAATGTTGGGGTAATATTTTTTTTTAGATGAGATCCTGTTCTAGGCAGTGTAGTTGTCGTTGTGAAGGTAATGTTGGGGTAATATTTTTTTTAGATGAGATCCTTTTCTAGGCGGTGTAGTTGTCGTTGTGAAGGTAATGTTGAGGTAATATAATTTTTTTTTAGATGAGATCCTGTTCGAGGCGGTGTCGTTGTTGTGAAGGTATGTTGAGGTAATATTTATTTTTGTAGATTAGATCCTGTTCTCGGTTGTGTAGTTGTTGTTGTGAAGGTAATGTTGAGGTAATATAATTTTTTTGATGAGATCCTGTTTTACGTGGTGTAGTTGTTGTTGTGAAGGTAATGTTGAGGATTTTTTTTCTTTTTCAGATGAGATCCTGTTGTCGGCGGTGTAGTTGTTGTTGTGAAGGTATTGTTGAGGTAATATTTATTTTTTCAGATGAGATCCTGTTCTCGGTGGTGTAGTTGTTGTGAAGGTAATGTTGAGGTAATATAATTTTTTTTGATGAGATCCTGTTTTACGTGGTGTTGTTGTTGTTGTGAAGGTAATGTTGAGGATTTTTTTTTTTTCAGATGAGATCCTGTTCTAGGCGGTGTTGTTGTTGTTGTGAAGGTAATGTTGAGGTAATATTTATTTCTTCAGATGAGATCCTGTTCTCGGTGGTGTAGTTGTTGTTGTGATGGTAATGTTGAGGTAATAGGCAGTCGTGTTATCTCGTTTATAGAAATGCACAAATAATTAATTTGATCTATAGTATACCCAATCACACCTTTATGACTAAAAAATTAACAACAAAACTCGAGAGTAAATACTCTAGCAGTTTTAAGTCTACCTAATTTTATAATGAAGATATCTCCCGCATCATCAAAAAATAATTTTTAATCGTGATTTACATTATTTGATCGCTGATGCGGAATCCAGGCCGAAGTCACTGGAAATTGCAGCATCGAATGTAAGAAGAATTCTACGTGCGCTTCTTGGCTTTGACTTTGTCTATTCCATATTATGATAATTTGCAATGCAATGATGAATATGTCTTTGTTGCAGAAGGCATTGTGGTGTTATGTGGTAAAATAATTTTGGGCTGGTTATTATCTCAGCTACCGGCTGACTAATCCCTGCACCTTGTCGATTGAACTCAAAAAGGTTGAGTAGGAAAAGTCCAGCAGACCATTATCAGCTTCAAACGTCTGATAACACTCAGCAAACATTTCCCATGTTGACCCCTGGACAACAAAGTCACAGAAATAGCAGTTTGATACCATGTTGAACACCCATTTGGCTTAGTTTTTGCAATCACTATTCTTTTAAAACCATTTTGACTTGCAAACCAGATTAAAAGTTTGTTTTCATTTTCAATGCATGATTTTTTTTTTCATTGTTGTGTTTGTGTTTCTATTACACTAGTGATAGGCATCCACAACCATCCTTGACCATGTTGTGGAGTGTTGGCTGCAGTCCTTGTGCGAATCAGATGAAAAAGGACTCCAATGAAAGTTCTGCTCAACACAAAGTTCAGGATAATATTTTAGTGCTCATTATCTTCGATGTTGTCGATTGTGCCACACCGCTGACACGCCGCGTATTCTCGAGATTAGAGATGGTGCAAGCCTAATTTTCTTGAATCCGAGCTGAGAAAAGCTTTCAAACAAACAGAACCAAAGCTTGTGTTTCCTCCTGGAAAATTGTGTGAAATTGATTCGGAATTCCTGCCTTTCCCCGTTTTTTTTTTGTTGTTCTGGCTCAAAAAATATGAGCTTGAACCATCTATAGTGGCAATTGTAGATGTGCCTGCAGTTGTGCAGTGTGCTCTGTGCACCTCCTTTCCCAACACGATGGAAAGACTCATTACATCAACTTGTATTTTATGGCCTTGAAAGCCATCCCACAACCAAGTTGACTGAACCAGAGAGTTCATAGAACACGATACCCTGCGCAGTGTTGAGGTACAATATTTCCATTTTCATAAAATAATGATTTTAAAGATAGTTCAAAAAATAAAAATTCCGGAAGTTACGTGCTATTGAAGCAGTTTTACATGCATCACCATTATACACTGTAATATGATGACGTCGCAGTTTAGGGGATTGAGGCTTTATTCATCACCATCAAACTCAGCGTCAATCTGCATCTTCTTCACCCCAACCCTCCACATGCCATGTCCTCTCATGCTATATATTTATATATAGCACCGTTCTTGGAAGTTTTATGAATGTGATTTGTGTTCTACAGTGTTCAAGTATGTAAATAATTCAATTTAAATAACGGTTTAAAGGCGTAGAAATAAATTGATTCCGGGTTTTACTGCCGTTTTACCCAGTGTCCCTTATATCACCCGACCTGACACATTACATTGGTTATTTGTGCCTGTTGTTTGTGTCCTTTATAATGTCCTTAAAAACAGTAAGTTTCCTGTTTGGAATAATTTTCAATTTTGTTTGACTGCCAGGCAGGCAGACAGAGTAAAAATATTATCTCACTCCTCTCTGCCATGTGCGATCGGGACAAATTCAAAGCCAAAGTACGGTAAAATGGCAAACTTGTCTTCCTTTGCATGTTCATCAATTTAAATAAGTTGTTCCTCGATATTGATGATAGACGGACAGACATGAACCAATTGCTTAACCCCACTTTTTGCTTCGCATGTGTGGGGAAATAAGAAATGTGTGCAATGGTAAAAGTTACATGATGATCGGATGTAAAATTTAGCTGGCGTTCCAAAAAATCAGTTTTCTGCAAGCATGGGTTTCAGGGTGTTTCATGCATCGGGAATAAACGGCCTCAACCTCGCTTTGCTCGACCTCGGCCAAATTACTTTATAGGGTGAAAGTGCAAAGAAATATTGGTGTGTACATTTTTTACTTGGATTTGTGCAGCTACTTCCAGCCAATAGGATGGATTTCCATTACAGTTGCTTCACATCTCCAAGGCTGTTCAGGTGAGTCTCTATGTTGGGATTTGTTTTGTGTTGGTTTGATCGCTTGCTTAATTTGATGACTTGTGGGATCTGTGGTTCCACCATATGATCCTTTTTGTGCATTTCTTATTATGCCCACACTTTTTCAAAAAAAAAAAACAGGGGGATATTGTAATCATCTCTGTGTGTCTGTCTGTCCATTTGTCATGCTATCTCCTAAACGATTGGGCAGAAATTCACCAAACTTGGTAGTTATGACCACCACATGGAAAGAAGGTGCAAAAGCAGGTGTCCTGTTTCGGCTCTGCCGACTGGGGCGGGGTCAAAAGATAAAAATACCGAAGAATACAATTTGGGCTCATTTTAAAACATTATAAATGAAACTTTGTATATGCAATCAATATTGGGATATACGTGGAATATTAAATGATTTTTGTGATTTGACCCCCAGTTCATGCCCAAAAGGGTGGGGATTTCGGATAACAAGGGCCAAAACGGGGAGGAAAAAAAAAATTAACTCGAAATTTGATATTGGGTCATTCCTCATGGAACATTTTGCCATCTTTCAACTTTGCTTGAGGTGGGAAGGGTGGGTATTTGCGATGGCATGCCATCAACTTCCCTTCCTATTTTTTTTTTCAGCAGCATGCTCCCTTTTCCTTCCACAATCCACTTCCACTCCATAACTTTGTGATTGCAATCTTAGTAGATCCTGCACCTTTTCCTCATCCTACTGCCTTGATAATGGGGGATATAATATCATTACTGCTGTCAATTCCTTCAAACAATATCTGGATCAAAAGCCAAGCTCTGCATTGCAAACAATGCTCAGCTTAACCTTGTGGTAAATTGCATAATATTGCTCAGCATCCCTTTACCATTCTCGCTGCTCAATCTTACACCTCAACAGCCTCACTATTCCCCCATTCCTCGTGATTTCTCCCTCTTCTCTATCACTACCCTGCACATTTTCTTCTGCTGCCACTCTGCTCACTTTGTACTCCTCCGCAGCCTTTCTCCATCCCTCCCACTCTATTGCTCCTTATCTGCAGTCCCCCTCTGCCATATCTTCTTCTCCCTCTCCCCACACCTCCTGTTACCCCCTCAAAATTAAACTTCCCCTTCTCCCCAACTCCACTCTGCTAAGCAGCCATTTCTCCTCCATTCTTTACAATGTGGGCTCCAGACATCAAGGGACTTTGTGTAACATTACTTTGTGTAACATATTTCTTGGTAAATGATATTTTTGCTTCTCCAGCTCGAAGTTCCTTTCACAGGACATTACTGATTCCTCTGCACCAATTTCATATTGTGCTCTATCATGCTTTGATAGTTCCTTGGCAAAGTTATTTTCTTTCTTACTTTATTGAGGTTTTTAGGAAAATTGGTCATTACCATGGAAACGACTTTAAAAACACTGATAAACGCAAAATATTTTCAGCCAAAAATCCCTTTCATAAATGTGACACCTCCATGAATGGGAAAAAAATCGGTTGCCTTTTATTTTACCCCGATTAGGGGTACCCCTAACACAGACCCTTCAGGCTGCGAGACGACAACTCCTGGAACCACTGAGAAACCTGATTAATGTGTAAGGACATGGATACACCCTAACATCCAATCAAACGGAAGACCAAGAAGGAAGCCAAATAAATAAAGAGCAAAGATTGATTCATCAGGCGGAACCTAGATAGAATTTGGGTTTCAGCCGCAACTCCACAACCCTCAAACCCATTCAGGCTTAGCCAAATAAGCTTTACAGAAAAATTTCTGCAAGAATTCACGTCTCCGGGATGGACAGGTAGCAAAAGACAGGAATAGAGAGTAAAACAGAAGAAAAAACAAGAATTAGAATGAACTAGACGACCCGTGAACCCGTTAGGTTCCTGTTGTGACAGCGGTTGATAAAAAAGATAGCTACAGCGAACTATACCGCTGAGGTTGTTTGCATTGATCAAATTCTCCCGATGAGTATTTGACTGAATTGGGAATTGATTTTTTTTAAATAATTTTTTCGTTGCCCGATTTGAATGAAACTTGATGTTGCACACCGCAGGAGAATGGTGAGTAAGGTGAGCCGAAAATTTGTGCGCTATCGTGTACCGTTTTGGCTGTATTTCGGGAAAATACATACATACATACATACATACATACATACATACACACATACAAGATGAGAGTTTTAGTAATATAAAGAGAATTGTAAAAATAGAAAGACACGTGAAAGGAACAAAGGTGTCGGCAAGAATCTGGACAGATATATTTCAGAAGTTACGACTGGGCTCAAACACAGCAACATGTACAAGCTACCAGAGGTCCATCAGTGGGGAAGCACAGTCCACATAGCATCAGAATATATGAGAAACATAATGAAACTAGAGGGGGAGTACTTGGTAGAGTGCAAAACCTCCGCCGCCAATACTGCTTGGTCACTCAAGTGAACGTGATATCCTATTCATTCAATTTGACGTCAACAGTGCTCATAGAGTTATAGTTTGCAACTTTCCCTTTTACTTTTAACTTTTACATACTCAATTCATTCGTCATAACTAGATTCCTTGAGACAGAAATTGATTTTACATGGGTATATCCACCTGAAGTTCCAAAATCAGCCGCAATTATAATTTTGGCATGTTTTTTGTTGGAAATCACTTATAACATGTAGAAATGCAAAAAATAAAAATAAAAAAAAATCGAAATTTTGTTGAAAAAAAAAAAAAAGTTGCAAAATTTTCTGTTTCTTTTTCTCCAGCAATTTTTTTTGGGGTGGGGGGGGGGGGTTGGAAATCACTTAAAACATGTAGAAATGCAAAAACAAAAATTCAAATATTTTTTCAAAATGGCCGCCATAGCGGCCATATTGGACTTTGAGCCAAGTTCAAAATCTAATGGCATGATCCTTGGACCATACGTAATCCCCCCACCAAGTTTCGTCGAAATCCGTCGGAGTTTTTCCGTAATACTGTTCACAAACAAACAAACAAACAGACAGGGGTGAAAACAGTAACCTCCGTCCATCTTCGATGGCGGAGGTTAATGAAAGACCAAAAAGGAACTCGAAAAAGTAAACAGCAAAGATAGAGTCAAGTCAGGTCAGGTATGGGAGCATGCACTGCAGTGGCATTTCGCTGCATCCACTTTCCACCGTTTCTCCAGTGGCCTCCGTCTGGCCATCTCCCAGGCAGATGCCTGGCCCATCCCCATGTACTTGAGATGCTGATCAACCTGCTGCAACCACGAGGCATGTAGTCGGCCTATTGGTGAGCAGGATCAGTGTCAGGAAAATGAGCCATATGTCCAGCTGAAAATGAAATGAGACATACAGCAGCAGCTGATGCTTATGGACTATGCAGGTAACAAATCTCATTTGAGTCTCTCTCAACAACCACATGTTGGACACAAAGTCCAACCAGCGGTAGCCAAGGATTTTGCGAAAAGACCTGGTCCTGAAGCAGTTAAATCGCCATCTCAGATCCCTGGTCAGAGTCCAAGTGTCACTTCCATAGAGCAAGACTAGAAGCACCAAGTACCTGAAGACTCAGACTTTCGTCCTCATGCACAGGTACCGGCAGCACCACACCCCATGATCCAGTGAATCCATGACTCCCCAGGCACAACCCAGACATCTATTGACGTTTAGCTGAAGACCAGCAGAGACGTGAATATCACTGCCAGGGTGAGTGAATCTCTCCGTGACCTCAACATCCTCATCACAAACAGGTACAGACAAGATAGCAGCATCCAAGATGTCATAGAAAGCCTGGATCTTAGTTTTGATCCAGGAAACCAATAATCCCAGCAGCTCTGACTCCTCATTCAGCACCTCGAGGGCCCCCAAAAGGATATCCAGTCTCTGAAAAGATGACAGCATCGTCTGGGAAATCAAGGTCAGAAATATTGACATTCCCAAATGTTGCACTGCAGCTTGATCTCTTTGACGTCTGCCCCAGATTCCAGTCCCTATAAGTGGAGAAAAAGGTGGGGACAGTGCACACTCCTGATGAACTGCAGTAACAACTGGAAATAAGTCAGAGATGGTATCGTCGCATCTTACAGCACTCTCAGTACCAGAGTAGAGTTTAAACATCCAGTTAATCAATTTTGTTGGCACCCCACAAATACCAAGAATCTTCCAGAGGGAATCCTGATTCACTTAATAAAATGCTTTGCAGAGATCAACAAAGGCTGCAAGCAGTCTCTGCCGAAACTTGTCTGTGTTCGGTTCGGACCCGAAGATCAAGGATACGGTCAATCATTGACGTCTTTGGTGTAAACCCTGACTGCTTTGGGTGCTGGTGCTCAAGCAGATGGTGGCGAACCCAATCAAGAATTATCCAAGCGAAGACCTTTCCCAGCACTGAGTGCAGTGTCACCCCTCAGTAGTTGTTCTAGTCCTGGCGATCACCCTTCCCTTTACAGATCGGGACAACAAGACCCCTCTTCCAGTCAGTTTGGATGATGCCTGTATTCCAAACAGAGCAGAGAACGGCATGCAACAACACGTACTGCGTTTCCACCAGTCTTGAGAAGTTTGGCATGGATGCCACCGATCCCAGGAGCTTTACCCCATTTCAACCGGTTCACCGCAGCCTGTGTTTCCACAAACGAAGGTGGATCACAGTTGATTTGAGGGTCAGAAATAGGGATAGTAACACTCCTTACACCCACCTCAAAAGTGGGTGGGCCAGCCTGGTACAGCCACTCAACTAACTGGCTCAACGGGCCTTCACTACGGACTCCTCTATCAAGGCCCACCACCTTCCGCTCCAACTGCAGTACACCGAGGGATGGGCTTGGAGGAACGCAATGCGTGAATTCCCCTGTAAGGAGGTTGAGAATCACTTGACCACAGTTGATGCTCTACACCCTCATAGGTTCCTCCCACATAGGCCTCCTGTCCACCCTTGGTGGACGTACAGTCTTATGCCTCAACTCCCTGAACAGCTCACCTCTGCCATTAAGCCTGGCCCTGCAACTCCAGTCAATGGTATCCAGTGTCCTTTGAGAGACAAAATTCTTCTTCGCCCTCCAGTTAGTTTCAAGACATCCACCGGCAACATCAAGGATGGTAGCCTTGAAGGCACTCCACAACTCTTCATGATTCCCCAAAGCTCCCAGACCCCCCCCCCCCCACAAATCCCCACTCGGCCGGTTCGCACACTCCTCAGCTACCCCCTCATCCTTGAACGTGCCAACATCCGTCCTAAGCTGGGATGGTACCATTGTCTTGGATTTAAGCTGCAACTTCAGAGTTGCGACAACAAGCCTGTAGTTGGTATTGAAGAACTGAGCACTCCGGTAAACCCTGAAGTTCTGGATCATCCTCCAGTGACCATCAAGCAGCACATGATCAATCTCTTTTGCCACACCACCAGCGTTGGAATACCAAGTCCAGAAATGAGCCTGTGGGTGCCGATACTATGAACCAGCCACCCAAAGTCCACGACTTCTTGCAAAGTAAAGAAACGTAGTGCTATTCTGGTTCACAGTTCCAGACCCATGGGGACCAACACATGTCTCGTATCCATCCCTATCAGTGCCAGTCGATGCAATGAAATCCCCCAAGATTAGAAGATTATCTTTCCTGGGGCACTGATCAACCTCAGACTTGGGCGTGGCATAGAGTGCATCCTTCATGTCAAGATCACTCGCTTCAATCGGAGCATATACAGAGACCAGGGAAGTGACTCCCAAGGAGTGATGAATCCTCAGTCTCATAATACACTTGTTGACTGGTGTTACCTCAATTATCATTGGAGTCAGCTTATTTGAAACAGCTACAGAAACTCCTTGGGCATGGTAACCTTTGGAGCAACCAGACAAATTGTCAGTGTAGCCATCCACGATGATCTCAACACTATCTGGTCTCCGAACTTCAGAGAGTGCTGCGATACCGATGTTCAAACGCTGGAGCTCAGATGATAACAGAGACAGGTGGTCATCCTCTCTTTGGGATAGGACATTACAGGCACTCACCCACAGGGACCACCTCGGGTTAAGCCAAGGAGACCGCCGTGTGGTGGATGACACCTCAGCACCACTTCACCATATACCACCACAATCTAACCCAGGAAATTTACTCTGTGCTTTTCCTCCTGTCATCAATGAATGGGGTCCCGAAGGCTTTGCCCCAATCCCGTCATCTGGTGAGCTGCCCTGTAAAGGGCAGCAGCACATGAGGTACTCCCACGGAGTGGGTTTTCAGTTTTCTTTGCGTTTGTGGGTTTTGCAGAGTGAAGGGATTTACGGTTGCCGGAATGAAAATCGTGTCACCAACCTCCCAAAAAAAAAGTTTTCAGTTGGACACCCAATCTGAATGGCCGTTGGCTCACAAGGAGCTCCTTCACCCTTTGATAGGTTTTGTTTTTAGTCCTGCTGGGTGTCCATATCCATACACCCTCCTCACCAGGAAACCTGGTGGGGGAGACGGTTTTGTTGCCGACAACCTGACCATTAAACAGTCTAGTACAGGTTTACATCGTACCTGTAGCAAGTCACAGATATAATCCAGCCTGACCTGACAATAGATGGAGTCATCATGAGGAAAGGATTATGAGAGAGTGTTAGGGTTACGAGAGTGTCCAAAGAGACAAAAGGTTACACATCTACTTTACATGGATGACTTAACTTTTTGCACCAAATGACAAAAAATTGGCAGAACAACTGAAGTTGGTGAAACTGTTTTTCACTAAACTGAAACAGAGAAAACTCTGACGACATTTTAATGGAATTTGATCCAGATAAGTGTTTCAAGTGCACATTCGTACAAGGCTGACCAACAAAAACGGACAACATAAAAATTGACACAAATACAACAACATAGGAGCGAGACATCGAAGCATCATTCAAATACCTCTGAGTGGAAGAGGGCCACCAAGTATGTCACAAACAAATGTGCAAAACAATTACCAAAGAATACCTGCATAGAACGAGGCTGATCGAGAAAACATACCTTTCTCCAAGGAACAAAATCAAAGCCATAAACCAACTCTCAATACCAGTATTTCAGTACAGCCGTGGAATAATAAATTGGCCACAATCAGAAATCGGTAAACTAGATATCAGAACAAGGAAATTCCTCACCATGTACGAAATGTTTTGCAAAAATCATTACAAGAAGAGTGCAAACAGACACACACACACACACACACACACACACACACACACACACACACACACACACACACACACACACACACACACACACACACACACACACACACACACACACACAGTTGTTCATTCATCATTGGGGATGCACTGTGCCTCTGCAATTCAGCACAAAACCAGAATGCATGTGAACAATAGTAGTTTTGTGCAAAATGATGTTCAGTAATGATACAACTTGTCATTTTATTTGTTTAGACACATCTTCCTCGTGCTGTTCAAACAAGCACTCTCAGCGTTTTGGCTCCGAAGTGCAAATGAAATCTTCAAAGCAGGAAAATATTTTAAACATTCCAGGACTCCGTCTCTCGCTCTCTCCCTCTCTCGCTTTGTGCTCCGACTCTGTTTGGATTGTGATAACTGTTGTCATTTTGAAATTGCCTCCCGCTCAGTGGAACAGATATCTTCCAGGCCCTCATGATACCAGAGCCATGTACAAACACAGCTTGCATAACCGACTTAACCACCCACATTTAAAAGCTGAATGCTTTGTTGAACCTTGGAACCTCAATGTTTTGAATTGAAAATGGTCATTCATTTTGTTTTTAAATGATCACGTAAAACGTATGTGGACATTCAGTGAACCAATTGGTCGATAAAGAGTTTACTTTTCATTCTGATTGTCCATTCACCTTGAGCCAAACCCACACTTCATGACGTCGTTGTTGATTAACAACACATCTTACTGAGCTGTTGTAAAAAAGAATGTGCTTGGCTTTGGTATTGTTCAATATTAGAGATGCACTTTGTGGTTTTTTTTGGAGAGGTTTGAATACAAATTGCTCAAATCTTACTCATGTCTGCTTTTTGTTTGGTGAGTTCATCATCTATATTAATGATGAAAGATCCCACTTGCCAGAGTAAGGTGGGGGCAAGATGCCCCAATCGGGAAAAGTCAGCTAAATGCATCTCCACACACATAACCTCCCCTGGTTCTGATTACATGTTCATTGTCCTGAATGTTCACACAAGAGGGTTCTCTGGTTGATGGTACAGTGTAACGGACATTTTCTCTTGAAAAATGTTCAGTATGTGAAAGAAAAGAACTGAGTTGTGTGTGTGTGTGTGTGTGTGTGTGTGTGTGTGTGTGTGTGTGTGTGTGTGTGTGTGTGTGTGTGTGTGTGTGTGTGTGTGTGTATAAGTGCAATATATATGTGTATATATACAGTATGTATATATATATATATATATATATATATATATATATATATATATATATATATATATATATATATATATATATATATTGTTACGGCTGTGGAAACTCGCAATACACCATAAAGGGTCCTTCGATTAGCTATGCCGGTAAGTGAGTGTTCAGATAGGTCCCCACCGCTGTTTAAAGAGATTTATTCGTGTTCACCGGGCTACGACCCTTTGAGATAGCCGTTTTTCTTTATCTATCGTTATTTTGAGCCACCATTGCAACAAACCTCCACGCTCACACCACCCCCACAACCATCACCACCATCTTCGCCACTACGCTCGCTTACGAACGCCATCCTCCGCGGACCACGGTAAGATGGTTTCCACGTCGGAAACCGTCCGAGAAGGATTGGCAGAACAAAAGCTCTTGTGAGGCCTGTGGGGTTTTTTTCCCACCTATTTTCCCCACGCTTGGTGTGAAGGGAAGGGGGAGGGCAGCTCGCCGCCGAGTGGTGGATGCACGGCGTGAGGCGGTCGGGGTGAGGGAATGCCCCTTTTCGGGAACCTTCTCGAGGGGAGGCGGAGCCGAAAACGGGGACGAGCGAAGGGCGGAGCCCCGCGCTATATAAGGCAGACAGGACGTGGGGCTCGCTCTCTCTTGGTGGTCGGGGTCGAGCTCTTCTCTCTCTTGGTGGTCAAGGTCAAGTCCTTTTTTTGTCTGGGTCGTCGACGTCATCTTCTCTGTCGGGGTCATGCTGGATCTCTCTCTTTCTTTGTCGTCGAGTTCTCTCTCCCTCCCTCGTCTTGGCGTTGAGTGACCTGTTGGTGAAGGCGCGGGCCGGTGGCGATTCCGGGCGACGCCTCGGAGACGCGGACGGAGGTGCCACAGGCGGTCTGTGGTGGACCTGCGCGTGCGGATGAGGAGATTGCCAGAGAGGGTTCACCGGCCGCAGAAGGGAGGTTTTCTTTCCTTTGGGCTTTTGTATGTGTGTTTGTGGCGCCAGTCCGTGAAGTAAACCTGTTTAAGTGCCTGCACATTTAATGCTATAATCAGTCGCAACATCTTTCATTTCTTGCTGTACATATTGCATGACTGCCCTTGCTTGTTTGTGTTATATGTGTAATAAATGTGCTTGTGAAATGTTTTCCGTTCGTTGCGTCCTTCCCCTCTTTTGAAAGTGCCATCTTGAATCGTGGAATGGTGAGTCGTGGGTTTGAAACACTCGATAAATAATCTGAACCGTCGAGGTCGGCGATAACACCGCTCTGTTATCCCTGTAGCACGGAACGAACCGCTTAAGTGGTTCGTGTCCTAAGCCGACCTGTGGCATGGTGCAACCCCTCGGTTGGTTACCCGCGCGGGTATTTAGGTATTTCGACATTCGGCGATTCACCCTATTTCACGCGGGTGGAATTCGGACTGGGTTGTGGTGCGGTTAAACCCCCACCCGTGACTGGCTGCTGGCGGTAGTTCCAGGAGGGTCACGACTGAATTGTCAGTCCGGTGGACGACGCGGCTGCCATTAGAGGTACGCGGCCGATCACACGCCAGGCGGGCCAGAATTCGTAACAGTGGTGTCCGGGAGTGGGATTCAAATCCATCCCGCCTCCAACTAAATTCAAGGAACCGGATCAGGGGTGAGTGAAGCGACCCCCCCCCCCCCCCGTTCCCACCAAATTACGGGCAGTTAAATTAAATTCCACGAAATAAGATGGCTTTTCAAGGCGAACGGGTGCCGGGGGTATTAGAAATAGAAACGATGAAGAAATATTAGAATCCATGGCCCAGGACGAAATCCCCGTGCAGGACATTCCCATTGGGATGCAGGTTGAATTTCCCCCACAAGCGAACCCAGAGCCCGAAATGGGCGCAGTGGCAGAGGCCGTGGTGGATGACACCTCCCCTCCCCGCCTCCGCCAACCCCCCCCCCCGATCCTCGCCGAATTGGCTCGGCCGAGTGCACTCGACATGGCCCAGCTATTCGCCATGCTGGCAAAGATGGATACGAATGCGCAACAAATGAATGTGAATATGACAAACGAAATGGAAAAAAATACGGGGTGAGATGCAGAGCATAGGCATCGGCCTGCAGGCAGGCATAATGGCAATTGCGGGGAGCGAAACGCGGGCAGTGAGTTCAAAATGGCGCCGCCACGTGATGGAGCGAACGAGCTGGGGGGGGGGGAGTGCAACGGCTGTCAGGCCCGCAATGGAGTCGGGTGAAGACAGATTAATTCGGGGGACGTGTTGGGCGAGAAGCATAAAGGTGACGGAGAAAGTGACGGTGACACAGATGGAAAAAGTAAAGGGGGTGACTGAGACGTGTACGGCAAGACACGTGGAGACGGCAGAAATAATAGTTGAGACAAGGGAGGTAATGGGTGATGATGTGACTGAGTTGGCAGAGACACGGGAGATAGAGGGTGATTTGGACGGGGTTAAGGACGAGCACACACACACGGAGGTAGTGGAGGATAATGGGGGCGAGCTCGCGGAATGTCTTGAGACCCAGTGCGAGCAGCTGGATAGCCTCCTCCAGGAACGAGGGGAGGGAATATGCCCCCTTGAAGCGGTTCACGACCAGGTGGGTTCGGTCGTGCCTAGCGGAGTTGAGGGGGCGAGTGCTGTAGACGGGTGCACGAGGAGCTTGGGGGGTATGGAGGCCCCGTAACCCATTGAGGTGGCATGAATCCCAAGCGTGGTTTTCCTGGCGTGTGTGGTGTCGAGGTGTGTGTACACGAGCGTGGTGAAGTGCGTGCTGCAACGCGCGCATAGCGTGGGTGCAAGGGCGTGTGTGAGAGCGACCACGTGGGTGACAGAGACCCGTGTGTGGATGAAACACCGGGTGTGAATGAGACCCCGTGTGTAAAAGAAACACCGGGTGTGAATGAGACCCGGTGTGTGGAAGAAACCCCGTGTGTGAGTGAAACGGTCTGTATGAATGAAACACCGCGTGTGAGTGTCACCGCGTGTGTGAGTAGAAGGGTGTGTGTGTGAGTGGGAGGCCGTGTGTGAGTGGAACCACGTGTGCGAGGGAAATGGCATGCGTGAGTGAACGGCCGAGTGCAAGAGAGACCGTGTGTGTGAGAAAGCGGTGTGCAAGGGAGATGACGGTGGGCATGCGGGAGCACGCAGCCGCGTCTCCTGGTATGAATGTCATGGAGTGGTGTATGAGCATCGTAACACGCAGGTGTGCGCGGATGGAATAGAGACGACGACGGCGGCAGAGGGACAGAGGCCGGGTAGCGGCCGTAACTGGATTGGGGACAGTGCCGGGTTTGCACGGCAGCGCGCGCGGGGTCCGTGCTGTGGTACGCACGAGGCCGCCACGTGCGCGCCTGCGGGAGTGAAGCCCGGTCCGTTGTTGCCGATCCCGCGGCCGGACAAAAGGTAGGCTGGGGTAGACGGATTTGGACTGGACGGGTTCTCCAGGCGGGCGTGTGTGTGAAGCTCCATGTGGCCTGTGCAGTGTGTTCTGTTCGCAGAGCGCACGGTGCAGGTTACGGACTGGCAGAGCACATGTGCTCGCGTGGGGAACCCCTCGAAATGTGAGGCTTGCTTTTGTTATGCGCAGGGTGGCGTCATGGCTGCACGAAGGGTTGGAATCTGGCAGGAGGGGAGACCCCTGCCGGATGGTACCGTCCGAGAAGGGACGAGGTGCGCCAAGCGCGAACAGCTGCCATGACGTCACAGAGTAAAAGAGCGCAGGTTGCGAGCTGCCGCGCTGGTGCTGCGCGGTGGGGGGGGGGGAAGTTGAGCAAAGCAGTCCTCGCTTTCGGGTGAACAGGATTTCTGGGAAAGGGGTGGAAGACCCCCTTGGCCTGGGCACAGGATGGAAACTAGTTAAGGGGAAGGGTTAGCTTAGCTCGACCGGCTTCGTGGGGCAGGGGAAAGTCCTCATGTGGCTCGTGGAATGGATTAGTTAGAGGGATCCAGTTGAGATTTAGAATGGGGAGAAATGGATTTATTTTGGATTTGGGAGACTGAGACAGACTTGCGGATGTGTAGCGGGGACGTAGCTAAGCTACATAGTGTTAAAAGCAATGTGCTACTAGTTTAAGGGACGACGTGGGAGCACGAGTTAGTTAGGGGATGCAGATAGAAGAATGGTAGAGTTCAGCGATGGAGTGTGAGAGTTGAAGAGCGGGAATGGAAACATGTTGAGTGAGTGAGGCCAGCGGGTCTGTGTGTATGGAGTGAATGGGGGATGCATGGTGCGATGAGTGATTAGGGGGAGGAGTGATTCCCACCCAAGGGACCCCGGGGTCAGTATAATGTGAGTTAGGGGGTTAGTCAAATTGACAAAATGGAGGTCGTTTTGCTGTTGGTGGGAGCGTAGGCTCGATACCCATTTGGAGGGGTGCAGGAGCCCTGTTGACGGGCTGAGAGCGTGGCTACGAATGGTGAGTATCGCTTAGTGGGTACCCCGGGCACCAAGTTCGTCGGCCGCGGTAGGCCAAGGGTCCATGGGGGGCCGGGATAGTGGAGTGGGCACGGGTGCGCACGCATGATGCGGGGGCCCGGGGCGCCATATGCCACGGGGGCAGTGTACTGGGCACGCGCGACCCTCGGAAAGGGACCCAGGGCACCAACACGCCACGTGGGCATTGAGGGGGAGTCGACAGAGAGGGCACTCCCCAGTTTTAGGGAGCTGGTAGGCTCGGAAGCAGTGCAGTGCCCGTGGGTGCCATTGTAGGGGAATCGGCAGAGGGTAGTTCCTGCCAAGGGAGCCATGCGTCCCAGCCATGAGACCGTGTGAGGGCATGGAAGGAAAATTGGGGGGCATGGCCTGAAATTTGTGAGGACACCAACACAGGCAACGGGAATCTTGGTTGTTAGAACCGATAATTCAAGCGAGAGGCGCTTGTTGAAAGCCCCGGGGTAGTTTGGTTAATAATTGTTCGGGTAGATAGGAAGTGTACCCCTCCGCACCATCCATCCCTTCGCTCTCGTTGTGGGCCGCTGGAACCACTTTGGGTTGAGATCGCTGAAATCTGAGGAGGCCATTCTGAGGCTTGAATTGGGCCTCGACACAGGATGCTAGCTAGCTCTCCCTCATTCCCCTCCAGGAAGGGAACGTAGGGGTTGGAGTAGGCTCGATGACATGATAGGTTAGCCGAACAGAGACATAAAAGGGGTTAGGAGACGAAATTATAGTGGGGGAAGTAAAAATAAAAATAAAAACAAAAAAATAAGTTGGGGCTAAATTGATCTTTGACAAATTAAGGGGGTGGGTATGGCAGAGACAGGCAAAGACGATAGGTTGGGAGGGAGACAGTAGGGTAGGTCCGAGCCCGCCTTCCGAGTGGCCAGCACCACCGCACTCCTCCACCAATTTCCATTTCCAGGCAAAGGTGCTGGCCAACTTCATCTGTTGGCTGTGTTACTGCAAGGCCTGTGCCGGCCACTTCATCGGCTGGCCATTTGCTTCGAGGCCTGTGCCGGCCGGATCGTCTGCTGGCTGTTTTTGCTTCAAGGCCTGTGCCGGTCACTTCATCTGCCGGCTGTGTTCACTACAGCGGCCTTGCCATGCCTTGCCTGCCTGCCTTTGCCTTGGCCCATGCCTGCTGCCCTCGTCCATTTTGCCCCGTTCTGTTTTGTATCCCCCCCCCCCTTGTTCATTGTCATGTGCGCCAGGATCCTCGCGCAAGTTTGCAGGGACTGCCCTGTTGGCAGCTGCAACACGGGACTGCACTGGCAGCCCGTGCAACGTTTGCCAGTTCACTGCGTTCATTTCAAAAGGGGGAGGCCTTGGACTGCGTTAAGCAGCCTGGCTCCCTGCTTGTGACTGTTGTTTCTTCCCGCAGAGTCCATCGATCCTGGGCCATGGGGTAGTGTAAATCTTTAAGGTTAAGGTGCAAAATGTAAATGAGTTGCGCTCCCGGCATGTTTGTCTTAGCGCCGGCAATTTATTTAAGTCGTCTGTATGAGTGGGTTTGTTTAGTTAGTTACTCATACCGTAGGTTATTTATTTTGGGGACACGAATACACCGAATGTCGCACTCAGGTATCCGAAGGTAAATTGTACTTGGGGAGAACTTAAAGATGATGGCACATGAAAATTCGACGACTCGTGACGAGTGTGTAAAAAAGGGAGGGGTTAGTGTTACGGCTGTGGAAATTCGAAATACACCATAAAGGGTACTTAGATTAGCTATGCCGGTAAGTGAGTGTTCAGATAGGTCCGCACCGTTGTGTAAAGGGATTTCTTCGTGTTCACTGACCTGCGACCCTTTGAGATAGCCGTTTTTCTTTATCTATTGTTATTTTGAGCCACCATTGCAACAAACCTCTACGCAAACAACAACCACCACCAACTACGCCACAACTCCCATCACGCTCACACCACCCCCACAACAATCACAACCATCTTCGCCACTACGCCCACTACGCCCGCTTCGCCACTACGCCCGTTCTGTCTGTACGTTAATACAGTACAGAGCAAGTTTGTGTAAAACCTGTTTTGCTTAGCGAAGCCAGTTGAAGACTTGGACACAAAACAAAGGCACAACTGGAAAGTGCATTGTGCTGTAGGAGGAATCATCACGGTCTGTTTTTCCATTGCACCACAGGACATGATAGCGAAGTCATGCGCCTGGGAGTGGGGGTATAAAACTTTATTGAGACCAAAAGATGGTACGACTACAGAGCGGACAGCCAGTGAGCAGGATGCGCCACCCAAACAGTCCACCTCGGAGAGGGAACATGGATAAGTCCAATTGAGAACTAAATTATCTTCCCCGTATTGGCTGCAGTACAATCCTATGGATATGAAGGGGTATGGAGGTCTGCTAAACTCATGCCTAGTAAGCGGAGCCTATGCAATTTTTTAGCCAGAAGAGCCTTTTCAGCACCCGTTGGACTTGGTCCAAAATGGCGGCTTATGAATTTGGTCTCGATTTTCGTGTGTGTGTGCATCTGCAAGCATATCTCAGACATGTATGGACCGATTTTATTCGTACTTTGCACAAAGCAAAAACACAATGGTATACATATGCACATCTTATTGTTTCACGATGCAATCAAAGTTGGCTGCCTGGCGGCAATTTTAGGTGTAAGAAACCCAATGTTGAACACGTCCTCAACCATTTCTTGGACATGCATTTACCGATGTTGTTAAAACTTAGCACACAGATAATCAATGATGGCATACACTAGCACCAACTTTATTTTGCAATCTGATCAAAGATGCCCAACTGGTAGATTGGCGGCCATTTTAGTTGTAAAATAACCCGATATTGAACACGGCCTCAACCATTTCTTGGACATGGATTTACCGATGTTGTTAAAACTTAGCAGACAAATAACAAATGACGGCTTACATATGCACGTCAGTTTTTTTCCCTGAGATCAGATCCAAGATGGCCGACTGACGGCTATTTTGTTACTTAAATGTGTCCCCAACCATTTCTCAGACATGCATGGTCCGATTGTTTTTTTTTTTTTTCAAACTTGGCAAAAGCACAGTACATGATGGTATACACGTGCCCTTCACTTTATTTTGTGATCTGATCAAAGATGGCCAACTGGTAGACTGGCGGCCATTTTGTTGTAAATAAATGTGTGCGAGCCCTTAAACTCCGTCCAGCAAAATTATGAAAACTAGAGGGTCTATGACATTTTATGTCTTTTCTCCTTGTTTGAAATGATTAGATGTTGGTGAAGATCCAGATTTGGATCGGGATCTGAGAATTTTAAAAATTATTTTTCACCATTGTGAGATGGGGCCAAAAACGACATAGCAGGATATCTCAAAAAGTTGTGGACAGATTCAGACGAAACTTCATTGGCAAGAATTTATTTGATTTTGGTGATCAGGAAGAAAGGTGACAAGAACAATCCAATTAAATTTTAGTTCAGGTCAGAATCCAGATCGAGCCTATCAGTAGGATACAAAACATAAACTAATCAGTCTGGCGGAGGTATGCACTCGACCAAGTGCCCTTCTCATGTTTCTCTTTCATTACTTCTGCCACCGAAGGTGGAAAAAAGGGTTTTCACTGCTATTTGTTATGCCAAAAATTGAAAATTTTCAGCATATTTCAGTCTGTCTCATTGAGTGGTCGATCGACTACCGTTTTTCTCAGGTTTTCCATCGGTCTGTATGTCTGACTGTTTGTTTGTATGTAATAGACAGCTCTGGAGGCCAGAGGAGTCAACCGATTTTGATGAAACTTGACTGGTAGGTTCATACCAGGATCTAGTTGTATGCTTTTGAGCACCGTTGTTATGGACGCCACCGTTGCCTAGCAACGGGACTTTTAAATTTTTGAAAAAATCCGAAAAATATACTTTTTTCAAAAATCTGCTTCCGCGCTTTTATGCGCACTATAATCATCCTCTTTGTCAAAAAAATTCAGCCCGATCCGTCAAAAACTGTATGACTAGTATGCAATTATATAGCGACTACCCATGTCGCCTACCGGCTTGTTTATTTGTATGTTTGTCTGTGAGTGCGTTAACTCACAATCGCTTTCAGCTATCTTTGTCAAACTCCACCAGAGGATTCCGAAGAACAAAAGTGAGGCTGTCAATGTTTTTTGACTATATATATATATATATATATATATATATATATATGTCAAGGTGACAGTGACGTCATTTGTCTGTCTGCTTATCTGTGAGTAGAATATATCAAAAAGTTGTAGACAGATTTGGACGAAACTTGGTTGGCAGGTTGGGTGCTTGACGAGGACGAATTGATTAGACTTGGATGAAGATCCCAATCTGGATCCGAATACTAGAATTTTTTTTTAGTGATTCTTCACCATTGAGAGATCGGGCCAAAAACAATATATAGTACGATATCTCAAAAATTTATGGATGGATTTGTACAAACTTGATGGATGATTTGGGCAGGTGACAAGAATATGCTGATTAGATTTTGGTTAAGTTCCGAATGCAGATCCAGCTTATCATTGGGCTACAAAATGTAAACTATTCAGCCTGGTGGAGGTATGTGCTCTATCGAGTGCCATTGTAGTTCCACCTGTGAAACTCCCTCCCTGAGTAGGTAGAATTCGAATACTACCTCCAGAGTTTAAAGCCAAGAGTAACCCCCACCTCCCCACTCACCAATGCACATTATCATCCAATTGCCGACCCATCATTTTTCCAAATGGCTTGTTAATATTTTCCACACACACCTCTCATACTGTATATACCTGCTGGTTACTATCTTTCTTTCTCTCTTCTCTTTTCCTTTGTTTTTGCCCCACGCCCCTCCCACAAGGTCGGAGATGGGGGCCATTAAAATGAGCAGTCTGAGCAGTAATCCATCCATGTACTTTTGTGTATGTGATATTTAATAAAACCATTGAGCATTTAACTTTCATATTGCAGATATCTATTCCACATAACATCATTTCAACCTGATTAGATCATGGCTGTGATTGGCTGAATTTTGTTACCATGGCAACCATCTTGGTAACTTGGCTTGTGTATGTGATATTTTAAAAACTGTTTAAGATTTAGCTTTCATATTACACAGATCTATTCTTTGTATCACTCAAAAGGCTGGAGACCGAGAGTGTCAGATCGTTGTTTCTGTTCATTCATCCACCTGCTTGTTAACCTCCGCCATCGAAGATGGACGGAGGTTACTGTTTTCACCCCTGTCTGTTTGTTTGTTTGTGAACAGTATTACGGAAAAACTCCTCGACGGATTTCGACGAAACTTGGTGGGGGGATTAGGTATGGTCCAAGGATCATGCAATTCGATTTTGTACTTGGATCAAAGTCCAATATGGCCGCTGTGGCGGCCATTTTGAAAAAATATTTGACTTTTTGTTTTTGCATTTCTGCATGTTTTAAGTGATTTCCAACCCCACAAAAAAAATTCGTGAGAGAAAAAAAACCAAAAAATTTTGCAACTTTTTTTTTCAAAAAAATTTCGATTTTTATTTTTTTTGCATTTGTACGTGTTAAAAGTGATTTCCAACAAAAAAATGCCAAACTTATAATTGCGGCTGATTTTGGAACTTCAGGTGGATATACCCACGTAAAATCAATTTCTGTCTCAAGGAATCTAGTTATGATGAATGAATTGAGTATGTAAAAGTTAAAAGTAAAAGGGAAAGTTGAAAACTATAACTCTGTGAGCACTGTTGATGTCAAATTGAATGAATAGAAATATCAGGTTCACTTGAGTGACCTAGCAGTATTGGCGGCGGAGGTTTTGCACTCTACCGAGTGCTCCCCCTCTGGTTTCTGTCTGATTGTCCTCCCCCACCCCCACTGTCGTTACGTTATCCTTCTGTTCTCTATCACTTTGCTTTCCACAATCCACGACTTTGTATGACGATAAAAACAAGATTCAACTTCTAAAATCTACAGTTAATCATCATATTTCCTGTCTATTTGGTGATTCATTATTGGCCCCCATTGGACTTGGTCTGAAACGGGGGCTTGTGGATTTGGTCTCGATTTCCATGTCCATGCGTGCGTGCATCCGCAACCCTATCTCTGACATCTATAGACCAATTTTATTCGTACTAAGCAAAAAGATAACACATGATGGTATACATAAAAACGTCATTGAATTTGGAGATCAGATCCAAGATGGCTGACTGGCAGCCATTTTGTTACTTAAATGTGTCCCCAACTATTTCTCAGACATACATGGTCAGATTTTGTTCAAACTTGCCACAAGCACAGTACATACACATGCACCTCACTTTATTTTGCGATCTGATCAAAGATGGCCGACTGGTAGACTGGTGCCCATCTTAGATGCATGTAAATATGGGCTCGTCCTTTAACTTCGTACAGCAAAATTATTAAAACTACAGAACCGATGACATTTTATGAAGTTTTTTTCCTTGTTCACCTGGGGGTGCATGCATGCCATTTGGCTCATCGAGCATGGCCCTAACCAATAAACTCTCATCTTAATATCTAATGTATTTATCCTCTCTGAAATGAGCAAACTGTAATTACCATTAATGTATTTATCCTCTCTGTAATAAGCACACTGTAATTACCATGAATGTATTTATCCTCTCTGTAATAAGCACACTGGAACTATCATTAATGTATTTATCCTTTCTGTAATAAGCACACTGTAATTACCATGAATGTATTTATCCTCTCTGTAATAAGCACACTGGAACTATCATTAATGTATTTATCCTTTCTGTAATAAGCACACTGTAATTACCATGAATGTATTTATCCTCTCTGTAATAAGCACACTGGAATTATCATTAATGTATTTATCCTCTCTGTAATAAGCACACTGGAACTATCATTAATGTATTTATCCTCTCTGTAATAAGCACACTGTAATTACCATGAATGTATTTATCCTCTCTGTAATAAGCACACTGTAATTATCATTAATGTATTTATCCTCTCTGTAATAAGCATACTGTAATTACCGTTAATGTATTTATCCTCTCTGTAATAAGCACATTGTAATTACCATTAATGTATTTATCCTATCTGCAATAAGCACATTGTAATTAGCATTAATGTATTTATCCTCTCTGTAATAAGCACACAAAAATTACCATTAATGTATTTATCATATCTGTAATAAGCACACTCTAATTACCATTAATGTATTTATCCTCTCTGTAATAAGCACACTGTAATTACCGTTAATGTATTTATCCTCTCTGTAATAAGCATACTGTAATTACCGTTAATGTATTTATCCTCTCTGTAATAAGCACACTGTAATTACTGTTAATGTATTTATCCTCTCTGTAATAAGCACACAAAAATTACCATTAATGTATTTATCATAACTGTAATAAGCACACTCTAATTACCATTAATGTATTTATCCTCTCTGTAATAAGCACACTGTAATTATGATCATTAATGTAGTTATCCTCTCTGTGATTAGCACATTGTAATTACCATTAATGTATTTATCATATCTGTAATAAGCACACTGTAATTACCTTTAACGTATTTATCCTATCTGTATTAAGCACATTATAATTACCATTAATGTATTTATCCTCTCTGGAATAAGCACACTGTAATTACCGTTAATGTATTTATCCTCTCTGTAATAAGCATACTGTAATTACCGTTAATGTATTTATCCTCTCTGTAATAAGCACACTGTAATTACCGTTAATGTATTTATCCTCTCTGTAATAAGCACACTGAAATTATCATTAATGTATTTATCCTCTCTGTAATAAGCACATTGTAATTACCATTAATGTATTTATCATATCTGTAATAAGCACACTGTAATTATCATTAATGTATTTATCCTCTCTGTAATAACACACTGTAATTACCATTAATGTATTTATCCTATCTGTAATAAGCACATTGTAATTTCCATAAATGTATTTATCCTCTCTGTAATAAGCACACTGTTATTACCGTTAATGTATTTATCCTCTCTGTAATAAGCACACTGTAATTATCATTCATGTATTTATCCTCTCTGTGATAAGCACACTTTAATTATATTCATTAATGTAGTTATCCTCTCTGTGATTAGCACATTGTAATTACCATTAATGTATTTATCATATCTGTAATAAGCACACTGTAATTACCTTTAACGTATTTATCCTCTCTGTAATAAGCACACTGTAGTTACCGTTAATGTATTTATCCTCTCTGTAATAAGCATACTGTAAGTACCGTTAATGTATTTATCTTCTCTGGAATAAGCACATTGTAATTACCATTAATGTATTTATCATATTGTTACGGCTGTGGAAATTCACAGAACACCATGAAGGTCCTTAGTTCAGTTAGATCGATAAGTCTGTGTTCAGTTAGATTTCCCCACCGTTGTTTAATGGGAATTATCCGTGTGCACAAGGCTGTGATCTTTGAGATAGTGTTTTTCTTTTCATATCGTTATTTTGGACCAACCACAACAACCACGCTCGCCTCAAACCACAACAACCACGATCGCCTCAAACCACAACAACCACGATCGCCTCAAACCACAACAACCACGATCGCATCAAACCACAACTCTCTATCGGTGGCGTGCAGATTTTCCCGCCTGCTTTTCCCGCGCTTTGGTGTGGGGGAAGTGCGATTCCAGCCAGAGGTCAAAGGTGAAAAAAGGTGGGGGCCTGATTTTGGGGGAATGAATCTCCCTGGACCTGTGCCAAGAATGATTCTCTCGGCCCCCGCGAGGCACGCGCGGGGGTGGGGGGGGCAAGAGGGCACGCCCCTGTTCTGGAAGGTGGGCAGAGCGATAAAAGGGGAGGAGTGAGGCGTTGGAACGGGGGGATAGAAGGGCGCGCAGAACGCCAGAGGTCAGGTGTGTGTGGTGGTTTTCGTAGGTGCGTGGTGCTTCTTCTTCTTCGTCATCTTGGTCTTCGAAGAGTCTTGGGTTCGGTGTTACGGGTCGAGTCGTCGGAGCTCGTAGTCGGTGGGGAGTCTGGGCGTGGCACGAAGGACGTGGACGAGAGGCGCCGCTTTGCAGCTCTGCCACACAGCCTGCGCACCCGGGAGGAGAGCGCCAGAGAGAGCTCGCCCACCATCGCACCACGAGGGTGCAGGTAACCTGCAATGGTCTCGTGAGGTCCGTTCGTTCATCCAGGCTCCACGTCATGAAGGTCTACGGACCCTGTCTGGCGCCCTCGTCTTTTGGGGGTGGCCTTTCCTTTCCTTTTGAATGAATGTTGGTGGCATCGTGTCCTGTAAGTAAAAACTGTTAAGTGACTAGATGATTGCTTATAGACGGTCGTAGTGCTTTCACCTTGCTAGTGTCTTTGTCCCCGTCCCGTGCATGATTGTTTGCCTGTACACGTGTTCTTGAATACCTGCATTGATTGCATGGCTGTATATGTGTGCTGTGTAAAATAAATGTGCTTGTGTGAATGTTACCCGTTTGTCGTGTCTTTTTCCCCCATTGGAACGCCATATTGCATCTCGGAATATTTGTTGGGTTTTAAATACCTGTTAAATAGAATCGGGTTGGGCGATAATACCCGCTCGGTTATCACTGCAGAACGGAACGGACCACTTGAGCGGTTTGTGTCCAAGCCGACCTGCGTCGAGGTACGGTCTCCCGGTTGGCTACCCGCGCAGGTACTTAGGTATATCGATATTCGGCGATTGACCCTATTTTGCGTGGGTAGAAAATTGGCTAGGCCGTGGTGGGGTTGAAGACCCACCCGTGACGGTTCTGGTGTTGTTCCGGAAGGTCACGACTGAATTGTCTGTCCGGTGGGCGAGCGGCTACTATTAGTGAAAAGCGGTTGTTCGCACGCCGGTGGGCACAAATTCGTAACACTGGTGTCGAGGAGTGGGAAACAAACTGTCCCGCCTTCACACCAAACCAAATTAACGTGAATCAGATCAGGGGTGTGTTGAGCGACCCTCGATTCCCACCAAAATACGAGCTTTTTAAATTAGTTCCGAGAAGCAAGATGGCGTTTCAAGCCGAATGGGTGCAGGGTGGATTAGAAATGTGTTTGAATGTAGGATCCATGGCCCCGGACGGTTCTTTTTATGATCACCCCACCACTAATGGTAATCAGTGGGGCCGCTCACCCTATACTGAGCACGAACTTTGCCGGCAAAATAGCGGCGCTGCCGCATCTCAGCGCAACACTGAGCGAGCTGCTATTATTAGCACAGCGAACAGCACGACACGAGGCGGGTGCTCCCAGCCATCGTTTCAAACCACGGTGTCATGGCAGGCGTGGCAGGATGCCGGAGCATGCATTGACGGGCTTCGGAGACAAGTGTCGAAGTCCTTGCAGCGGTGGAGAAATGGTGACAACTTTATAGAGGAATTGTATTCGTTTTCCTTTGAATTGGACGAGGCACGGCGTCACGTAGACAGGGTTCATGAGGATTACGTGCGAATGGAGTCACAACGATGGGCCGGTGTACAGGAAGAAAGGAGGGAGGAAGAACAAAGGCAAACAAAGCTCGAAGAGGAAAAACGGAAACACGATTTGGAATTAAAAAAACTGAACGAAGAGGTAAGATCAGGCAAAAACATAATATAAATCCGAGAAGAGACGATAAAAAGGGGAGAGAAAAATCTGGAACAGGAGAAGAGCAAACTGAATGAAAGAATAGAGAGAGAGAGAGAGCAAAATTTGAGTCCACAGAGATGGAAAAACTCCGGGAAGAGAACGAACAACTCAAAAAGCTCAGAGAGGAAGAACGACTCAAAAGGAGCCAGGAAGTAGAACAGCACAACAGGATGGGATGTGTGACATCACCATAAGGAGGAACGTTAATGGTGCAGGACTTGATTGACATCACTCGTCGGATGAAAAAACAATTAGGGTAAACCCTGATAAAAAATATCACGGAGACACAAATAAAAATGGAGACGATGGAAATAACAGAGACAAAGAAGGAAATATAAGTATTGCCAGAGACACGGGAGATAGACCGAGTCGAGACTGAATTAAATAGACATGAAGAGGCAACAGAAATAAAATGTATAGAGACGCGGGAGATAGACAAAATAGAGGAGGGACTACACGATAAAGACGGGGTGAAAGACGAGCACAAACACATGGAGTTAGCGAGGCTTAATGGGGGCGAGCTGGCGGACTGTGTCGTGACCCGGTGCAAGCAGCCAGATAGCCTCCTTCAGGAATGGAGGGAGTGCTATGCTCCCCTGAAGCGGATCTCGACCAGGTGGGCCCGGTCGAGCTTTGCGAGGTAGAGGGGGTGAGTGCTGTTGACGGGTGCACGTGGAGCTTGGGGGGTTTGGAGACCCCGGAACCCCTTGTGGCACAAATCCCCATTGTGAATGTCCCGGTGTGTGTGTTCACAAGTGTGGCGAAATGTGTGCTGCAACGCACGCATAGCGTGGATGAAAGGCTGTGTGTTAGAAGACCCGCGTGTGTGAGTAAAATGGTGTGCGAGGTTGCGAGTGAGCTGAAGTGCGTGCCTCCCAGCACACCGTATTTGGATGAGGCACCGTCTGTGAAAGGAACCACATTTGCGAGTGAACGGCCGTGTGTGAATGGAACCACGTGTGCGAGTGAAAGGGCATGCATGAGTGAACGGCCGTGTGCGAGAGAGACCGTGTGTGTGAGGTCGTATGTGAGGGAGATGGCGGTCTGCATGCGGGAACATGCAACCGCATGTCCCGGTGTGAGTGTCATGGCGTGGTGTGTGAGCATCGTGGCACGGGGAAGTTTGTGCGCGAGAGTGCGACGAAGACAGTGCTTGACGGTGGACAAAGGCCGAGTAGCGGCCGTAGATGCATTGGGGACTGTGCCGGGTTTGCACGGGCGGGGTGCGTGCTGTGCTACGCACGAGGCCACCACGTGTGCGCCTGCGGGAGTGAAGCCCGGTCCGGAAACGCACGCGGTGGATTTGCCGAACCCGCGGATGGACAGAAGGTAGGCTCGATTACGGATTTGGACCGGATGGGTTCTCCATACGAGCGTATTTGTGAAGCTCCGACAAGCAGAGCACATGTGCTCGCGTGGGGAACACCTCGAAACCCGAGGCTTGCTTATGCGCAGGGTGACGTCATGGCTGCACGTATGGTTGTCATCTGGCAGGAGGGTATTGAATCCCTGCCGGATGTTACCGTCCAAAGAGGAACGAGGTGCATGAAGCGCGAACAGCAGCCATGACATCACGGGGAAAGAGCGCAGGTTGCGAGTTGCTGCGCGTGCCCGGGGGTGCCATCGTTGGAGAATCGGCAGAGGGTAGTTCCTGCCAAGGGAGCCACGCGTCCCAGCCATGAGACCGTGTGAGGGCACGGAAGGAAAATTGGAGGGCGAGGCCCGAAATTTGAGAGGACACCAACACAGGCGACGGGAATCTTGGTTTTTAGAACCGATAGTTTAAGCGAGAGGCGCTTTTGGAAAGCCCCGGGGTAGTTTAACAGTTAAATGGTTAGGGTAGATAGGAAGTGTACCCCTCTGCACCATCCATCCCTTCGCTCTCGTTGTGGGCCGCTGGACCCACTTTGGGTTGAGATCGCTGAAGTCTGAGGAGGCCATTCTGAGGCTTAGATTGGGCCTCGACACAGGACGCGAGCTCTCCCTTATTCCCCTCTAGGAAGGGAACGTCGGGGTTGGGAGTAGGCTAGGATGACGATAGGTTCGCTGGACAAAGACAATAAAGGGGGTTAGGGAGCGAATTTAGAAGGGGAAATAAAAAAAGAAAAAAGTTGGGGCTAAATTTGTTTTGTTTGCAAACTAAGGGAGTGGGTATGGATGGAGACAGGCAAAGGTGATAGGTTGGGAGGGAGACAGTAGGGTAGGTCCGAGCCCGCCTTCCGAGTGGCCAGCACCACCGCACTCCCTCCACCAACCTCCTTGAACAAAAAAGGAGGCCGGCCAACTTCATCTGCCGGCTGTTTTACTACAAGGCCTGTGTCGGTCGGATCATCTGCCGGCTGTTTTACTACAGGGCCTGTGCCAGTCGGCTTCACCACCGGCCCGTTTTGCTGCAACGGCCTTGCCTTGCCATGCCATGCCTTGTCTGCCTGCCTTTGCCTTGGCCCCATGCCTGCTGCCCTGTTGCATTTGCCCCCATTCATTGCCATGTGCACCAGGATCATCGCGCGTGCTGCAGGGACTGCCCTGTAGGCAGCCGCATCACGGGACTGCACTGGCAGCCCGTGCACTGCTTGTGTTTACTGCGCTCATTTCAAGGGGGAGGCCTAGGACTGCGTGTGAGCAGCTGGCCACATTCCCTGTCACCGGCATTGTTCCATGGCCCAGAGACTGCGTGGGAGCAGCCTGGCTCCCTGCTTTTTCCCACAGAGTCCATAGATCCTGGGCCATGGTTCGTGTATAATTTATAAGTAAGGATAAGTTGTAATTGTAAATAAGTTGCGCCTCCTGCATGTGTGTCTTAGCGCCGGCAATTTAGTTAAGTCATCTGTATGAGTGGGTTTGTTTAGTTAGTTACTCAGCCCGTAGGTTATTTACTTTTGGGACACGAATACACTAAATGTCGCACTCAGGGATCCGAAGGTAAATCGTTCTGGGGGAGAACTTACACATGATGGCACACGAAAATTCGACGACTCGGGACGAGTCTGTAAAAAGGGGAGGGGGGTAGTGTTACGGCTGTGGAAATTCGCAGAACACCATGAAGGTCCTAAGTTCAGTTACATCGATAAGTCTGTGTTCAGTTAGATTTCCCCACCGTTGTTTAATGGGAATTATCCATGTGCACAGGGCTGTGATCTTTGAGATTGTGTTTTTCTTTTCCTGTTGTTATTTTGGACCAACCACAACAACCACGATCCCCTCAAACCACAACAACTACGATCGCCTCAATCCACAACAACCATGATCGCCTCAATCCACAACAACCACGATTGCCTCAAACCACAACAACCACGATTTCCTCAAACCACAACAACCACGATCGCCTCAAACCACAACAACCACGATCGCCTCAAACCACAACAACCACGATCGCACCAAACCACAACTCTCTATCGGTGGCGCGCGGATTTTCCCGCCTGCTTTTCCCGTGCTTTGGTGTGGGGGAAGTGCGATTCCAGCCAGAGGTCAAAGGTGAAAAAAGGTGGGGGCCTGATTTTGGGGGAATGAATCACCCTGGACCTGTGCCAAGAATGATTCTCTCGGCCCCCGCGAGGTGCACGGGGAGGGGAGCGAGAGGGCACGCCCCTGTTCTGGAAAGTGGGCCGAGCGATAAAAGGGGAGAGGCGAAGCGTTGGAACGGGGGGATATAAGGGTGCGCAGAACGCCAGAGGTCGGGTGTGTGTGGTGGTTTTCGTGGGTGCTTAGAGCTTCTTCTTCTTCGTTGTCTTGGTCTTCGAAGAGTCTTGGGTTCGCTGGTTCGGGTCGAGTCGTCGGAGCTCGCAGTCGGTGGGGAGTCCGGACGTGGCACGAAGGACGGGAGGCGCCGCTTTGTAGCTCAGTCACGCAGCCTGCACACCCGGGAAGAGAGCGCCGGAGAGAGCTCGCCCACCATCGCACCACGAGGGTGCAGGTAACCTGCAACGGTCTTGTGGGGTCCGTTCGGTCATCCAGGCTCCACGCCATAAAGGTCTACGGACCCTGTCTGGCACCCTCGTCTTTGGGGGTGGCCTTTTCTTTCCTTTTGAATGAATGTCGATGGCGCCGTCTCCTGTAAGTAAAAACTGTTAAGTGACTCGATGATTGCTTATAGCCGGTGCTTTCACCTTGTTCGTGTCTTTGTCCCCGTCCCGTGCATGATTGTTTGCCTGTATTCGTGTTCTTGAATGCCTGCATTGATTGCATGGCTGTATATGTGTGCTGTGTAAAATAAATGTGCGTGTGTGAATGTTACCCGTTCGTCGTGTCTTTTTCCCCTATTGGAACGCCATATTGCATCTCAGAATATTAGTTGGGTTTTAAATACCCGTTAAATATAATCGGATCCGGCGAGGTCGGGCGATAATACCCGCTCGGTTATCACTGCAGAACGCAACGGACCGCTTTAGCGGTTCGTGTCGAAACCGACCTGCGTCGAGGTACGGTCTCCCGGTTGGCTACTTGCGCAGGTATTTGGGTATATCGATATTCGGCGATTGACCCTATTTTGCTTGGGCAGAAAATTGGCTTGGCCGTGGTGGGGTTGAAGACCCACCCGTGACAGGGTTCCGGCGTTGTTCCGGAAGGTCACGACTGAATTGTCCGTCCAGTGGGCGAGCGGCTACTATTAGTGAAAAGCGGCCGTTCGCACGCCGGTGGGCGCGAATTCGTAACAATATCTGCAATAAGCACACTGTAATTACCATTAACGTATTTGTCCTCTCTGTAATAAGCACACTGTAATTATCATTAATGTATTTATCATATCTGTAATAAGCACACTGTAATTACCATTAACGTATTTGTCCTATCTGTAATAAGCACACTGTAATTATCATTAATGTATTTATCCTCTCTGTAATAAGCACACTGTAATTACCATTAATGTATTTATCCTTTCTGAAATAAGCACATTGTAATTTCCATTCATGTATTTATCCTCTCTGTAATAAGCACATTGTAATTACTATTAATGTATTTCTCATATCTGTAATAAGCACACTGTAATTTCCATTAATGTATTTATCCTATTTGTAATAAGCACATTGTAATTACCATTAATGTATTTATCCTATCTGTAATCAGCACATTGTAATTACCATTAATATATTTATCCTATTGTAATAAGCACATTGTAATTTCCATTCATGTATTTATCCTATCTGTAAAAGCACACTGTAATTTCCATTAATGTATTTATCCTATTTGTAATCAGCACATTGTAATTACCATTAATATATTTATCCTATTGTAATAAGCACATTGTAATTTCCATTCATGTATTTATCCTATCTGTAAAAGCACACTGTAATTGCCATTCATGTATTTATCCTATCTGTAAAAGCACACTGTAATTGCCATTCATGTATTTATCCTCTCTGTAAAAGCACACTGTAATTGCCATTCATGTATTTATCCTCTCTGTAATAAGCACATTGTAATTATCATTAATGTATTTATCCTCTCTGTAATAAGCATGCGGTAATTACCATGAATGTATTTATCCTATCTGTAATAAGCACACTGTAATTACCATTGATGTATTTATCCTCTCTGGAATAAGCACACTGTAATTACCATTAATGTATTTATCTTATCTGTAATATACACACTGTAAATACCATTGATGTATTTATCCTCTCTGGAATAAGCACACTGTAATTACCATTAATGTATTTATCTTATCTGTAATATACACACTGTAATTACCATTAATGTATTTCTCCTCTCTGGAATAAACACACTGTAATTTCCATTAATGTATTTATGGAAGTAAGGATCATTGTATGGGCATTGGTTAACGATTTTATATTTGCTCATGGTGGATCAGCGTTCGAGATAACTAATCGTATAAGGTTATAAGGAAAGACAACGAACCTTTTACCCATCTCATGAGTGCTTGTTCAAAATTTCTGCCATACTTGCACACAAGGTACTCTTGTATCAGGTTAGATGTTTTCAATCCGTGATTGCTATGGCCAGTCTCTTTGGTCGACTGATATATCTGTACGGGAGTTAAGACAATATCCTCCACCATCTATCAGAGTTCCCTTTCTCTTTCACTCTCACATGTGTGACCATGTATGGAAAAACAATCACTGGCCCTCTTTTTGATGATTTTCCTCTCCTCTTGGCTTTTTACATTTCTCCTTCTCGGACTCATTCCAGCCCCCACCCCACGAGCACGACCATCATCTCTGTCGACCGGACCATCGCTCGCAAGGTGAAGGATTTTCCAACCCTCAACTTTCATATTGCGTATGTAATAAACAGATGGACCAAGATGGAATTTTGTCTCCGGTCCTAATCCTTCTCTGGCCAACTTGGCTGTGAATTCCTTATGACTGTGTCATAAGCAGGAGTTTTGTTTGCAAGTGTGGCAACACCTTGATGGAGAAAAGCTTGTGAGCTCAGCTTGGGGTCTCTCTCCGGACCCTAAAATACCATCCATGCCCAGTCTCCAAAGGACGTTTCGCGATGACTGAACAATCGGGGTAACACTACTTGAGCGCACATTTATGAAATACGTTTTCCCTGCCAAGAATTTCCTCTGCATTTCTCATTAGATATAATGAGAATCTCATCAGATCCCATGAGACATCATCGGAGATTTTTGTTTGGGCCTCAAATTCATCCCTTCCCTTCCCTTTGCGTAGCTAATAAATAGATTTTCATTTTGATGTACCAGACTCTTCACAGAGCGTTGGTGCTGGTGAAGCAGTTTCCTGGCCAGAGTTCCACTGGGTGGTTTGCCATTGCCTTCTCAGCGTTGTTTGTTCATGTTCTTTCCTTTTAAATGCTGAGCATAAAGCAAGGAAGCAGCACATCCCAAGTTTAAAGTCTTTGGTATGACTCAGCCAGGGTTTGAACCACCGACCTCCCATACTTGGAGCAGCCACTCGAACCATTACGCTACCGAAGCTGGTAGAGAATAGATAGGCCCCAATTCACTCGGCATATTAATAACCTTTGTCTGAAATCAAACGATGGTTTAAACCCAAATGAAGTAAAATTTGAGGTCACAAGTTTTGTATAAATACTACTACTACTACTACTACTACTACTACTACTACTACTACTACTACTATTACTAGCCCTACTATGAGTGCTATGACCGCTCATACTACAATTACTCTTACTACTACTACTACTACGATTACTACGACAACTATTATTATTACTACTACTACTATTACTCTTTCTACAACTATTACAGTGATGATTACTACTACTAGGCCGACTCATTGCTATTTCTATCCTCAACTACTACTACTACTACTACTTCTACTACTACCACTACGACTACTACTACAACAACGACAATTCCCCTTACTTATACGACTACTGCTACTATTACAACTATCATTAGTAACTCGACAACTACTACTGTATGACTACTACTACTACTACTACTACTACTACTACTACTACATCACTACTACAACTATTACCACTACTATTATTACTCCTCAACTACGACAGTGATTACTACAAGTGGACCTACGATTACTAACCCCCTACTACTACTTTTGCCAGCTACTTGTGGGGTCGGCCAATAGAATATTTTGGCGCGTTTTTCACGCATTTTCAACTTGTTCACCATACCGGCGATAACTCACCGACTCTGGAAAACAAAAACAAACAAACAGTGGGATGTTTTAACGTGCACCAGCTAATGCGAGTAGATGGGACAGCCTGCTCAACGTGCTTCCGAGGGTCAGCACACTGTGATGTAACGCCCTGCCCCGGCCTCTTGTGTGACCAGTTTACAGTCGGCTCGGGAATCGAACCTACACCATTTCCAGGTTGCTCAATGCACGCGACCTCTGAACCATCATGTCGGACAATCCGCTCGACCTTTCCGATTAAACTCCATATAAACATGACCATTTCACCAGATTTGGGGTAAATCAAAATGAACTTTACCCCATTTTTATCCCTCTGATGATTTTTGTCTGATGGACATCTCAAGGTCCACTCGGCTCTTGGCTTACCTCCACCTGCACATGACGTTCAAGGTGTCAGCGATCCGTGCAACAGGTGGAGGTGTACATTTTCCGGTGAATTTTGGGTGTGTCGGTTCGATTCCGAACGATTAAAGACCAATCATTCGGTTCGTACAGCAATTTAAATGAAGGGGTAAGTTCGGTGATGTGTGCCCGGGTATCTGTTTGCTCCTGGAACTCCAGGGGAGGGTCTGCCGGTAAGGGGAGGGCGTGGAGGTTGGACCTGGGCTGGATTAGTGGTGATGAAAACTCGTTGAGAAGTAAAATCTTCATTTTTTAACACAAATGAACAATCTCGCGGCGAGCGCCACTTTCATCCACCACCATGGACCGAAGGAGGTGGTCTTCATGGCTGCATTTCCTGCTCTGGCTTCTCTTCCTTCCCATGGGCATGTGTAGGGCCAGTGTTCCGGTCTTTTCTCCCTTCTTCTTCATGTGCACTCATCACGGAGCGGTGGAGGATGGACGCCGGACCACCGAGGTCGCCATGTCCCTGCGCATCGCCGGTAACCCTAAGTACTACGTGCCGGGTCGGCACTATGAAGGTGAGACTGCAGTGCAGGTGGTGGTAGTGTTACTGGTAGTGATGGAGAAGGTGAACGTGGTGTTGGTGGTGATGTGATGTGATGGTTATGGTCAAGGTGACGGTGGTGGTGGTGGTGGTGGTAGTGATGTGATGTGATGGGTATGGTCGCAACTCGCATCGTAATGGTTGAGTGATGGTGATGTTGGTGATTGTGAACCTGGTGGTGATGGTAGTAATGTACAGTAATATGAGGCCCATCAAGTCTGTGCAATGGTTTCCAACCTATGGTCGTGATGATGATTGTGGTGGTCAACGTGGCGTTAAGTGGTGTGGCGATGATGAATGTGAATTTGGTGTTCGTGGTGGTGATGTGGGGATACGAGAGCATGATGAGAGAGGGAGGGGTGGGGGGAATGGGGTGCATGGTGTTTATGGAGTTGGTTATTCATGAATTAGTTTGGAATCAACAGCCATTTGGTATCGTACTAAAATAATGCAATTGCATGTATGTACGTATGTATGTGTGCATGTATGGGTGTATGCATTGATATATATATATATATATATATATATATATATATATATATATATATATATATATATATATATATATAAGTGTTCCCGAAATACAGCCAAAATGGTACATGACAGCGCAAACATTTTTGGGCCACCTTACTCACCATTCTCCTGCGATGTGCAGTATCGGCAACGGGCAATGTTTCGTTAAAATTGGGCAACGAAAAAAATTATTAAGAAATCATTTCCCGATTCAGTCAAGTCCTCTTTGGGAGAATTTGATCAATGCAAACAACCTCAGCGGTATAGTTTGCTGGAGCTATCTTTTTATTTTTTTTCTTGAAATGATTTATTTTAAAATCTCCAACATTTAGTTTAGACAAAGAACGATTTATTTTTAAGCATAAAATAAACCGCCATTTTGATCTAATACTTCCATGTTCGTTAATAAATATAATTGTGTTTAGAAGATTACGCACAATAATTTCTTCGACTTTCTTTTCTCCGATTTTTTTTTTTCACATTGACGTGCAATATCAAGTTTCGTTCAAATCGGGCAATGAAAAAAATTATTAAAAAATGAATTCCCGATTCAGTCGATTACTCTTCGGGATTATTTGATCAATGCAAACAACCTTAGCGGTGTCGTTCACTTGAGCTATCTTTTTTCTTTTCTTTTTTTTTTTGAAATGATTTTTTTGTCAACCGCTGACAACGGGAACCCAACGGGTTCACGGCTCGTAAAGTAACCCTTAAAAGTGTAGGTCTTTCCTTTAGAGAATTTGCAAAGAAGCTAAGGTGTCAGTGAGTACAGTTTCCTACACCATCAAAAGGCACTTTGAAACTGGAAAAAACTCTTACAGGAAGAGGTCTGGCAGACCCAAAGCCACAACACAATCAGAAGACAAGTTTCTGAGAGTCAACAGCTTGCGTGATAGGTGGCTCACAGGACAGCAGCTTGAGCACAGCTTAACACTGGTCGAAGTAAGGAAGTCTCAGTTTCAACTGTGAAGAGAAGACTTCGAGCTGTAAGTTTGACAGGTCGAGTGGCAGTAAGAAAGCCATTGCTAAGATGGCAAAATAAGAAAAAGAGGCTTGCCTGGGCCATGAAGCACCGCCAATGGACTACTGAAAACTGGAAGAAGGTCTTTTGGACCGATGAATCAAAATTTGAAATCCTCAGTTCATCACGCAGGGTTTTTGTACGCCGGCGAGTCTGTGAAAGGATGGTTCCCCAGTGTGTGATACCAACTGTCAAACATGGAGGAGGAAGCGTGATGATCTGGGGCTCTTTTGCTGGATCCAGAGTCGGCGACTTGCACAGAGTGACTGGCACCCTGAACCAAAAGGGCTACCACAGCATTTTGCAGCGCCATGCAATACTCTGGCCTACGCTTAGTTAGTCAGGGGTTCATCCGACAGCAAGACTACGACCCAAAACATACCTCCAGGCTGTCATACCTCCAGATAGTCAGAACTATCTCAGAAGAAAAGAACAAGTCAGTCGGCTTCAAATTATGGAATGGCCAGCACAGTCTCCAGACTTAAACCCCATCGAGCTAGTTTGGGATGAACTGGACAGAAGGGTGAAAGCAAAGCAACCTACAAGTGCAACACATTTGTGGGAACTTCTGCAACAGTGTTGGGAAGAACTCTCCGAACAATATTTGATTTCTATTAGAGAAAGAATGCCACGAGTATGTTCGGCTGTTATATCTGCAAAATGTGGCAACTTTGATGAGTCAAAAATTTAGATTAAGTTTTGTTCAACAAAATGATTCCATGATTTCTTTTTGTTATTTTTGTACCTCTTATTTGTTCTTTGCTTTCATTCCAGAGTATATTGAGACATTAAACTGCTTAAATTTCATTAAAAACTGGAAAAATCGGGGTGTTCTAAAACTTTTGACCGGTAGCGTGTGTGTGTGTGTGTGTGTGTGTGTGTGTGTGTGTGTGTGTGTGTGTGTGTGTGTGTGTGTGTGTGTGTGTATATACAGTATACATATATATATATATATATATATATATATGCATGTACGTATGTATGAATGCATGTACGTACGTTCGTCTGATAAAGAATCGAAAACGGCTGGGCCAATATCATCAAATTTTTCCAGGATAAAGTTTCGGGCCACAAAGTAATCCACCACCCCTCCCCCCTCCCTGCCTACAGTCAAGCCTGGTGTTGGCTTCGTGGTTCAGGTGACTGGCTTGGGATCTAAGGGTCCTGTGTTTGAGCCGCGTTGGCCACTGAATTACACCAGGTGGAGTTGACTCATCCTGTCATTCTTCTGAGATCTGCAAAATGAGTACCTGTATACCGGTAAAAGGGCACAGAATCATCGGCACAACTGCGCTTCCAAGAAATGATAGCTACCCTGGTAGCTAAGTTTCCACATGTGTAAGAACAGAACAGAACCCCCCCCCCCTCCCCAGAATGGGGGAGATGAATTGTACTGTACACAGAGAGTAGTGCAAGTGGTTTAGCCACTGACCCCTGCCAGAGGGAGCGAGTATTAACACCCTTGCATTCCTGGAGGGAATGAGTGTTACTACTATTAAAAGGAGACACCTCCGCATCTGACCGTCACAGGAAGAAGCTGCAGGACCTCAAACAAGGATGGGTTATTATTGACGCCATGTTCTGCTCCTGATGGAAGTGTGTATCACAAGTAAATCTTTGTTCGTATGCAGAACAAGGCTGTGGGGTAGTGTCATTGGTCAAGGGTGCGGCTGTGCTGCTGATGGAATGTCCTCTACTGGTTAGGACAGGAATTTGGAATTTGTTCAGGCTGCCGGGAGGACACCATGGGATCTTTAATGCCCACCAACGAATGCTGGCAGACGGGACTCTCGTTTGATGTCCATCCGAGGGACGGCACACACGTTGATGAATAATTTTGCCTGTGAAGCATTGGGATGACATTTTATAGCTGGGTCAGGATTCAAACCCAGGCTAGACAGCTTGAAAGCAAGTGTGTAGTGTATCTCTTGGCCATCCTGTCAGCCAATTACTAGTGAATGAAAGACGAGTGTTGAGGCCGAGATAGGGTATCGAGGGTAGGAGGGGTAGGAGGGAGGGGAATGGGTGTGGGTGTGGGGGGGGGTTCAGTATTTGGTTGAAAGACATGGGTATTTGATACCATGTTTTGAAAAACGCTTCCACACAAAGACACTGTTTCCTCAAAATATTATGTTTATTATCCTTTCGCAAAGCAAAGTTAATGAAATATGAATATTATGCTCTATCAATGATCCCTGTCTTGTTTGCAAGGAAATGTTTCCAGAGAGTTGGGTTCTCAACTCCGAAAAAAATCTGCTTTGTCTTTTTGAAAGAATAATCCAGGAAAAATATCCACTAACCTCGAAATAAAACATTTTTCACAATTTGAGAGAAGCGCATGCTTTGGCTTTATCAATGTAATGTATGCACAGCGTTGGGTGGAATTGAAATGAAAAGAGCGAGCGAGGGTCCTGGGAGTGTGCGATGTGTGGTCAGAGAAGGGAAAGAAATTTGAGAGATGTGAGTATGGAGAGGGAAGAGACTTGAGTGGAAGAAACCAGGAAAGGGAAGTCCGGGGGGGGGGGGGCGTTGGAGGATCACACCATGTTACCGTACTAATAAAGACACATGGTCCTGTGCTGGCATCCACTATTTAATTGTCACAATGATGTATTTGTGAATGTCTTAAAGGAGGAATAATAATAACAAGGTACCAATTAAGAGAAAAGATTTGATGTAATGAGAGAAGAGAAGTCACGAGAAGCAGCACGGAGGGAGAGTAGTTGAATGCCCCACTGAGCTTGTAAATGTGCCCAGCAAGAAGCCGGCTACCAAATGAGACAATTCGACAAATGCTGCTTTCTGTTACACTATCACCAGAGGGCAATGCATCCCAGAGAACTCTATCTTCAGGATGCAGGTGAGGGGAGGAGGAGGATGGAGAGGGCCCAAAGCCGGTTGTCCCATATGACAGCAAACAATTCTGATTCTTATGTACCATACTTTTACAGAGCATCATTGCTGCTGGGAACATTTTGGCAAAGCTTCGACTGGGTGGTTTGCCATTGCTTTCCAAGCAGTAGTTAGTGCAGTAATTTGGCCAGGGTGCCAGCGCTAGCTCACCAACTCTTCAAGAGGAACACCATGGGATCTTTCACATCCACCAATAAATACTGGCAGATGAGATACCAGTTTAATGTCCATCCGAGGGACAGGGTTGGATCATCCTGCCTGTGAAACACCAGAATGACAGTTTATAGCTGGGTTGAGATTCAAACTCAGCCTAGACAGTTTAGAGGTTGGTGTGGTGCCTCTAGGCCATCCTGTCAGCCATATTAAACAATAGTGGGTGTTAATGATCCAATTGTGGTTTTCAAAAACTGTTATGTAGGTCATTCTGTGCCAACAGCCTGGACTTCCACTCTGGATCAATAGGTATACCACCCAGCATATTTCTTGCTCAGAAAACTGTTTCCTTAGCACTGACTCTCCTATCAGACAACCGACCATGACTTGTAATGGAATATGGAACAAAGAGAAGCATAAACCATTAGATTGTGCGCAAGCTAAACAGAGCAGATATTGCTTGCTACTCATGAATACATGTCGAGCAGATACTGCAGGATCTGCTTTGATCAGTTTGCTATAGCCGGAGGTTTTGTGTTTCTTTTAATTGCAATTTTCCCAGCTTCCTCTCCGTATCTGCTTGTGGACCACAAACCAGATGGTGTGTGTCAGGAACATCCTGTTGGTCAGGATCCATATAGCAATAGTGGTGTGGAATGTGGTTCCTATAGCAAGTAGCACAACAGTGAAAGGGTTTACGTTTGAAATGGAATGTGGATATGACGTAGACATCGTTGGTAAAACGAGCGCTTCCTAAATCAAAACTTCCTTCCACTTAATTATCTATATTATGATTGTTATTATTTTTAATAATATTTGATTACACAGCATTTTATTCATTCTGTTGTCTGAGACTCGATTTGTAAAATTCAAAGTCTGAATTGTTTCATCCAAACGCTGAGTCGAAGTCCAAATGTAGCATAAAGGAATGTTGTATTGACAGTGCTAACCTTTCAAAGAGACATGAATATACAATTGCATCCTGTTGAAAATAGCATAAACTCTAAGAAAATAAACTGTTCTCACTTTTAAAGTGAAGAGTGAAACTTGGGGAGGGGAACCAGGTGTGGATTTCTGGTAGAACATATGCGACCCGGGAGAGGGAGAGTGGAGGTTGCAAGAGGATGTGTGAGAGACAGACAGACAGAGAGAGACACGATGCCAGAAGCAAGGCGATAGAAAACAGAGTCCATCAACCTGCCTGCCAGGATATAGCAATAATACAAAAAGCCATTTTGTTGATCACCTTGAGGGGAGCAAGATGGGACGCAGCTGCACTTACCCAGAGTGGGCAGCTGTACTCCATTGTATTTCAAATGAATGCCTTGTACACCATGATTAAAAAACTGCATTGATCAAAAAGGATGAGGCTCTGGAGAGAATACCAAAGCTTCAGATAATTTTTGAGGTCAGTTTGAAGAAAGGGTTCACTCAAAACAGGTTTTGACAGATATTGTGACTTTCAAACTCCAGGGATTTTGAACCTCGAGAGATGAAAATGCCAAAATTGGAGAAAAACTTTGAACCATTGCTCATAAGGCTTGATTCTCACTGTAAGATGTTCCCCTTGGGGTCCCATTATAGCTCTACATGACAGTGATGTCATGGTGTTGCTGTTGGTTGGAGAACGGATTATAATCATCTTTATTTCCAAACGCAAAACTGTGTCCTTCTAATGGTGCTGTGGTAAGGCAATAGGTGCGTTTCATGGAGTGGACAATTGTTATTGACAACAAATCGTGCAGTTTAATAACTGCACTAGGGCACAATTTGTCCCATTGCAGTTAATAACTGCAATTGGTAATTACGTGGGGTAATAATTTGGCTTATCCTTTGATTTGCCTTATCACAATTTCGATTGTCAATTTGTCATACCCTTACTATACACAGTTACGTCATTTTAATATACATATATATATATATATATATATATATATATATATATATATATAGAGAGAGAGAGAGAGAGAGAGAGAGAGAGAGAGAGAGAGAGAGAGAGAGAGAGAGAGAGAGAGAGAGAGAGATATCAGTCGTGACCTTCCTGGAACTACCGCCAGGAGCCAGTCACGGGTGGGGGTTTAACCTCACCACAACCCAGTCCGCATTCTACCCGTGTGAAATAGGGTGAATCGCCGAATGTGAATATACCTAAGTACCCGTGCGGGTAGCGTACCGAGGAGTTGTACCACGCCGCAGGTCGGCTCCGGACACGAACCGCTTAAGCGGCTCGTTCCGTGCTAAGGGGATAACCGAGCGGAGTTATCGCCGACCTCGACGGTTCAGATTACTTGCTGGGTGTCTAAACCCACTACCAATCCCTTCCGTGATGCAAGATGGCACTTTCAAACGAAGGACAGAAAGCAACGAAACGGGTCACAATTTAACAAGCACTTTTATTTCACACACACACACACACACACACACACACACACACATACACACACACACACACACACACACACACACACACACACACACACACACACACACACACACACACACACACACACACACACACACACACACACACACACACACACGCGCAAGCACGTATTCACAGCCATACAGTAAGAATGCACATATAACAGTCAAAGCAATGAAAGCAACGCAGAGCTACAGCCAAATAAAGCAATGTACAAGCACTTATTCAGGTTTACTTAAAAGACTGGTGCCACACACACATTTACACAAAAAGCAAATAAAAGCCACCCTCATAGGCAAGGGGGCAGACAGGTCCGTGGACCAAATGTACGTGGGACCTGGGTGAGCGGCCAGGCCCACGAAACCGAAGGGGTCTTACCCGCGCCCTCGTGGCGCGATGGCGGGCTAGCGCAATGTCAGCGTAACGTCCGTGCCTGACTCTGTGCCCCTGGCGTGGTCGGTGAGCTCCTTGAGGCGTGCGTTGCGCAGGCACGTGTTGGTTGGTCGACACCACGGTTGGGGTGGGGAACGGACGGAGTTACCGGCGCTATCTCAGCGCGGATGGGGGGAATTGTTGATGCTCCGGGTGGAGAGAGGGGAATGGCGGACGCTCCGTCCTGCTAGCGGGGCCTTGGGACCGCACCGACTCCGGCGAACTCTCGTCCCTGAGCCCTCTTCCACGTCCCTGCTTCACTCCGCGACTCGTCCCTCGACCTCAACTCCGAGCTCCGTCCCCTTCACCATCTGATCCCTGCAAACACAGGGCTCAGACTCCACGACTTCGACCACGACCCAACAACGACAACCTCGATGACGACCTCCGTCTTCACTCGACCAGCCACGAGTTGCCTTGTGCTCGCGTCTTTATAGACTGGGGGAGGAGCGTGTATGTAAATTTGGGGATCAAATCGCACTTGGAGGCGGGGCCACGCCACCCGATGTTCAGCCATTGGTCGGGAAAAAAGGGGGCGTGAGCCTCTCTTGATCCGAATTTCCTCCTAAAAGGAATCCACATGCATCGCGCTTGGGGGCGGGGCCACACCGCCCGACGCTTGCCCATTGGACGGAGGAAAAGGGGGCGTGAACCTCCCCTGATCCGATTTCCTCTCCCATAAAGGCATCCATTTGTACTCGCGACTCGACGCGTTCGGCAACAATCACCGAACGGGCCCTGGACAGCACGACGTTCGGTGTTGACAGGTGGTGTGGTTGATGGTTGTGGAAGGAGAAAGGCCAAGGTGGTGGGGGGGTTCGCTGTGGTGGTTTGGTTGTTGGCGGGCGTCGTTTGAGAATGGCGGTGAAGCGATGTTTGCGGGATGGAGTTGTGGAGGTAAAGAGGCGAAGGTGGTGGTGTTTGAGTTGTTGGGGGATTAAATTATTGGTCCAAAATCATGACAGAGAAAAGAAAAACGGCTATCTCAAAGGATCGCAGCCTGGTGAACACGGAAATTCCCTCTAAACAACGGTGGGGAAATCTAACTACACAATTACTTATCGTCATAACTGATCTAAGGACCCTTTATGGTGTATTGCGAATTTCCACAGCCGTAACAATATTGTCTTGGGGGTGGCCGGCCCAGGTTAACCCACCAACTAATTTGTCGTGACGGAAGGTTAACACCGTAAGCCACTGGGATGGCCGAGTGGTTCCTTAATAGGAGGCAGACAGGTTGATCCTTGGACGGAGATTTTAACACATGCTCGAAGGGCATGGGCAATGGCGGACAGGCGGAGGAGCATGAGGAATGAAACGGATTAGATGCACAGGGGGTTTATCCTCAAACCCCACTACAAATACACAAATACAGTTTCCTAAATTGAATACATTTCATCAACATGAAGCAAATATTTACAAAGGACAATAATTCAAAAGATAATGATAATAATAAAGTAAATAAATCCTACAGTCAAGATGCCCCTCACACAGAGTCAAATGCAGACAACGTGGAAACAAAATAAAAAGAAAACCCTTCCGTTCCACGGTTCTCGTACTTAGCTTGGCCCAAAGTTGGTCCATGTGGAACTTGCAATGGTGGCGCTTCAAATTGCATGTGCAGACGCACACAAATTGTGCTTCTCTCGTAGCAGGACAAATGTACACCAGGCAATCTGCGAACGGCACTCCACACCAAAGCTCAGATCCCCAGTGTAACGGCTTTGTCTGGTCCGATTGTCCTCACCGACACAACCAAGAGCCAAAGGCTAGCGTCTTGCTTCACCACACGAGCCAAATTGCCTCACACAAATTCAATGGTTGTGTCGTCCTCCTCGGCATGTGCTCACCCTCTGCTCTTGCCTCTCCAAACAATGCGCCTTGTGCCTCCGTTCTGATCACGGCTCTCCACAAATGTGCAAGCCTACTGAGCCCGACGCTTCTCAAAAATGTCCAGCCTGACCTTCCTCTCGATCACGCCAATGATTCTATTCCGAATCAACTCTGCCTTGTGTGCTGCACACACCAAACTCGTACGTGTGTTCTGTGTGTGTTCTATTTATTCGAAACCCTCCCACACCCTCTTCCTCTTCAGGCGGCATTCCTCACAATCCTCCGCCTCTGGGGCATGGCCTGCTCACACAAAACCTGGGAAGGCGGGGATTTCTGTCTGCTCGGCACGTTTGCTTTCGGGACGTGTTCCCTGGCCCGTCTTAAGGCATGGGCACATTGGGCAGTTGCCCAGGGGGCCCATGATTCTAGGGGCCCCATGCTGCCATATTGTTCATGATAGATCTCTTGGCAGAGTGGATAATTACTTAACCTCTCGCTGGAAAGGCCTGGTATTCAAATCCCTTTTCAAATCATATTTATAATATAAATAGTTTGTGCATAACTATTATATCTGACAAATGTTATTTCTTATAATGTTGTTAATCTGCAATAATATTGTATTGTTTACGCAATAATATTGTATTGTTATAATGTTAATCTGACTTGCAGCTGTGGATTTTAATTGCCTAATTGGTGCGAGGTTGTGTGTTGGTGTTTGCTTTTGTTTTAAGTGTTGATGTGTTTACATTTTTATTCCCATGGGTGGGTATGGGCCCCAGTGCATTGCTTAGCCCAGGTCCTACAATGTTGTTAAGCCGGCCCTGTGTATTCCCTACCTTTATTGCCGATCTTGGAATATAAAAACATTGGGAAAAATCACAGAGGGCAATCACATACTGGGGAACTACTTCTTACTCCCAAGCTAAGCAACACCGTACCACCCCTCGTGTGGTGACGCGTAACAATTAAGTTCACAGGTTCCCTACTTAGTTATAGACTGGTGAAGTTTTCTGAACATAACAACCCTCGAGGCATTTTTGAGGAAAAGCTGGCAGACACTTTACTGAACCTAATTTTGGAATGCTGATTTCAATTTTGCTGTCTGCCAAGCTGTATCTTGATCGCTTGACCCTCAAAATGATGAAATAAGCCACACCCCTTTTTTGCATATTCCGCAATATGGTTTTTACTGTAAAAGTTAATGTAAATATATCACGTGTGGTATCATATGATAGGTAATGACATGAACATTGCAAAAACATGATCAATAAAGTTATTTTGGGGATCAAATTTAAATTTGATACATCCTTAACCTGAATGTTGATTATAAGGAATATTTTCGTCTTAGTTTGAAGTCAATTAAACCATTTTTGACGAAGTTATGAGTGAAAAACGATTTTGACCTTTTCATGACCTGACCTTGACCTTTGACCTAATTGGACCCAAAAGTTAATGGGGTTGTCCGAGATTCATTACCCACCTGTGGATACAATTTGACAGTGTTTGAGCCAGCCATTTTCCCGTAAAGTTGTATTTTCGTAACCATGTTTTAGTTTTAATGGAAAATTTGTAATTTTGACCGATGACCATGACCCCCAAAACTTCGGACCCTCCCGATATTCACAAATATGCATTTTTCACTATAGGAATGGGTATGATTATAAGTGACAAATTGAATAAGGTTCACTATAAGCTTAGTTTGAAGTAAATCAGATCATTTTTGACGAAGTTATGAGCGAAAAACGATTTTGATCTTTTGTGACCTTGACCTTGACCTTTGATACAATTGGACCCAAAAGTTAATGGGGTCGTCCAAGGTTCATTGCCCACCTGTGGATTAAATGTGATAGTGTTTGCTAAACCCGTTTTGCAGTAAAGTTGCTAACAGAGACAAACAAACAAACAGACAAATAAAAATGGCCCATAGGGCCAGGACTTGACGAAATTCAACAAGATGACTTGACATACCATCGAGAATATTGAGCGATAATAGGTATTTTTTGGGTTAAACATAGTTTTTAGGGTAAACAAACAAACAAAAAAAAGCAGGCCCGGTGTGGCTTATATTGCTGACTTCACGTGCGTATTGCGTGCGTATTAAGCGACGCCTACTCATAGGTTTTTTTCTAGAATTGCAATATGAAAGAATAGATCTGAACCCCATTGATCTGAACCCCGAGGTTCAGATCTGCGATGAGAGGATTGTGTTATATTTGAGGCCGAGGAGATTCGTTTTAAATTCCGTTAAATTGTTCACTGTGAATGGTAATTTTTCTGAATATTTGGTGGCATTATGATTCATAAGTGATCATGACTACCATGAAAAACTGTAGATAGCACTTACCATGTTAAATTAAAATACCTGTCACCTCCGTAATCCGTAACGGATGTGACCAATTTTTAATCCAGTCAAAGATACTCCCCTCCTACGTCCGTGTTTCAAATTTGAAAGGAATCCGTTAAGATTTGGCAGACATGAATTTTTGAAAATCGGCCCATGCTAAAAGATACGGATTTTCGAGATTTTTCAGGAATTTTTCCTGACCTTGACCTTTGACCTTGACATGCCAAAAGTTATAGGGTTCTATTCTGGTGGCCAATAAGTCCATTGGTGAAGTTCCATGACATTCCGACTCGAAATGCGACCTGTAGAGCGAGCCGTACACACAAACAAACAAACAAACAAACTGAACCGACCAACATACTTGACAAAACCGTAGATTTCGTCAAGTAACAAACCGGACGATTACAATATCCCGCTCCCTCCCTCCGGTGGGCGGGATAATAAATAAATATTACATCATGTGGGGTCATTTAGAGGTCATTTTGGGTCAAATGAGGTCATAAGAACTTAGGATTATTTTTGGGTGACATCCTGTTCTCTTTCTTCCGCATCATCTTCCAGCAGATTCTCCCCTCCCATAATAAGGTGAACAAACGTATAGACACTGTCTGGAATACAAGATATTGCTTCTTCTTGTGTAATATTAAACCTCAAATAGGCAGGTTGGGCCAGTATATCAGCTCTCAGCTTTCGGGCAACATGAACCATGTCGAGAAAGCTATCCTCTGTTGGCTGATAAACGGGCATTGGGAATGATTCATCATTTTCATCTGCTAGCTTTCCAATAGGAATATGTCCAAATTCAACTTGCACCAATAATGTTATTCTGTCATCAATTGGCCTGTTGCTCATACATATGAGCTCATAGATATCACTCATATGTAGTTCCAGTTTCTCTTTGAATGAAGCTCTCCTGCTTATGAAGCTTTGAGGGACCCCTGCTTTCTCTGAAAGAACACAGTATCTCTTCCATACTTCTGACATACCCAAACATACCCAAACATCCATACCCAAACAAAGTGCCTGATTCGGG
>NC_140969.1:45283094-45295594 GCF_056783735.1 Eptatretus burgeri
CGGTGGAACCTTCATCCCGCGTACTTCCCGAACTCGCCCACAACCCCAGGACATCTGCTCCTGCCTTGGGTAAGGTGGTATTAATCATGGCATAATCGACTGATCCTCAATTGTGTCAGCGTTACTCAAAAGTTTCCATTGCAGTTTCTTCTTTTTGTTATACTCTGTTGATTGACTTGTCTATGAGAAAGAATGAGACAGTGTGTTTTGAAATGTTGAAAAGGTAGACAATGAACAGGGGAGATGATGAATGGGAAAGGAAGATTGTGATGGACTATTGAAGATTTTTGCTAATTCATCCCTATCTTGGCAGCTGCTGTATCAGGCCCACAGCCTTTTGCTTCAGGCTTTGTGTGTAGCATTGTGACTTCGCATGTGGCACCGCACCCTCAGAAATCCCTAAGCTTTGTGTGGGAGGCCCCACCAACAGGCACAGGCTGCGTGAGCTTTATGTGAGTTATAAAATCTCATGGACACCCTATAATTCAACCGTACTTATTGTGCTCGATTGAAATGGCACGAAGAGCATGTGTATTAAAATGACAGGCACTCAAATGAAAGGAAGTGCCGGGTGATGATGTCTCTGCAGGGCCACAGCTACGCTGCATGGCCAAGTAATCTTCAAAGACACCATGGTGCAGCAACTATGTGAGCAAGGAGGTAAGGTTACTACATGTATGATCAGTATTGAAGTCATTAATTGATCCGCTTTTCAAGAGCTTGCCCGTGTAAGCTTAATTGTTATATCAAGAGTATCATCTAGGAAGCAAGGGGAAATATTTGAAGGCGATCGGATGGAACCACGTGCCTTTGTTGCACTGTTTTTTGTTTCATTTTTCCTGTTTGGTTTCCACTCCAGTATGTTTGACCAAACTGCATGAATTCTGCTACAGTATTCAAACCACTGATGTCTTTCCACTCCACAAAGCAACATAGAACAGATGTGTTTGGTTTTCAGGAAATCATTTCAGATACTTGGATTCACTCAAAGTGATCACGGCTTTTCAAATGATTCACGCTGTTTCTGAGTGCAGTGTGACATTGCTTTGTGTACTTTCACAGATAAGGCAAAGGTTTGGTAGATGCACTTTAACATCAATAAATGTAAGGTTCTGGCGATGGGTAAGAATACTGAAAATAGAGATTACATGATGCATGGGGAAAACGTGGAGCATGTCACACAGGAGAAGGATCCGGGGGTGGTAATAGATACGGGGGATAAGGAGACAGCACAGTGGCAGGCAGCTCTTGCTAAAGCTATCAGGGTTTTAGGTTTTATGAATGGGGAGATGAATTATAAATCAAAGGAGGTAGCACTGGACATGAATGTAGTGAGGCCTCATCTGGAATATTATGTGCATTTTTGATCACCACATCTCAGGAAGGACATAACTGCCTCTGCCTGCATGGAGAGGGTTCAGCATAGGGCTACTAGATTGATTCCAGGCCTAGCTCGGTTTAACTCTGAGAAGCAACTGAAGGAGACTGGACTTTATACATTAGAAAGGAGGTAGTTACAAGGGGATATAATAGATATGTTTAAGATAATGAAGGGTTTCGACAAATAAATGCAGAAGAGTTCTTCAGAAAAAAACGACGGTGATAGGACCATGGGCCATAGCCTGAAAAGAAATAAGAGAGTGAGGACAGTATTAAGGCAAGGGTCTTTCACTCACCGACTAGTTAAAGTATGGAAAGGTAATGGCAGTAGAAACAGTAAACAGGTAAGTTGGGATTATATCTGTACCCAGAAGCATTGGAGATCGAGAGGTACAAGGATATTGACAGGACTTGTGCAGTAGGTAGCTTGAGTACGGTTGAGTGATTGAGTACATCAGTGCTGATTGTGATGTCTGTGAGAGGGTCCCGTCAAGGGGTAGTGTGTGGTTTGTGTTGTGTATTGTTCGCCTGAAAACTGCCTTCACCCACGCCTCCCCCACAAAAATAAAATATTAAGATAGATAGCTAAATCGATAAATAATCAAAAAATTATGATAAATATTAATAGATATATTCCCCCCATTTTTATTTTGGCACCATTGTGATATCCCTGAGCCAGCCACACTGTTCTCATCCCCACTCTTCCCCTCATTCCACCAATGAAATTAAGTCATTTTGATGGATTTATTCAATCTGGTTTTGGTGTGGCACAGGCAGGATGGGCCCAATGGCTTCCTCTATCATATAATTTCCTTGTTATTCCTTTTTAATTTTGTCCCAAGTCTTTCACGAACCTGCGAGCCAAGCATGCATTTGACTTGAGGTGACAGGCTTTTGGAATTTGCTCAGGATGGATTTAACATCCACAATTTTTTTTGTTTGTTTTTTTTGTATGCAATGTCGAGGCTCGTATGAGAGCTAACACAGAACGTACAACAAGAGGAGCTGGAGACAAGAGGGGCGGGGGAGGGAAGGACAAAACAGTGGGGAACAGAGACATGAGGAGATCTGTGGAAGGGAGAGGAATGGAGCGGGGTACAAGGGGTAAACAGGATGGACACCACAGGGACTTTCAGAAAGGAAAGCAGGGAATTTGAAGGATGTGGGTTTGGGGTGGATTGACGGGGGTAGAAAAGATCGTGGTATTGGTTGGGGGAAGATAAGAGATGGTAGTGAATAGCTGTTTTGAAGACCTGGAGGGAAGAGTAGGATTGAAGAGAGTGTGGGAGTTTGTTCCAAAGGTGGGGAAAAAGAGGAATGAAAGAGTGAAGGTGAGCAGTAATTCTTGATTTTGGTAGTTTTACCAGAAGGGGGTTGCTGGCAGACCTTGAGTGCCCTGGGAAATATGGGGTCGGGGGGGGGGCAATTAACCGTCCGAATGCATGAGTGACATATCGCAGACAGAGCGGGGGGGGCGAGGCTGGAGAGGAGATTGTAGAAGACAGCCTGCGGTGAGAGAGTGAGAGACTCAAACACTCAGCCACTCGCTAGAGATACCAATGATCCTAAGTTCCTTGGTTTCCACAGCGTGAAGCCAAGAAAGGTGAGAGGCGGGAGCACCAGCCCAGAGGGGAGAGCAGTACTCCATCAGGCTGTGGACGAAAGCTTTGTATATGGTTAGGAGCTCATTTGTGTCAAGGAAGGACTTTGCATGATGTAGTGTGCCCAGCTGGTGACTGGCTTTGGAGGCCAACTTGGAAATGTGGCTTTCCCAGGAAAGATCATGGCAGATGGTGAGGCAAAAAAGCTTGAATGAATGGACTTCTTCAACAGGATTGTTGAGAAAGTATTTGGGGGCGGGGGTGGGGGGTACCAGACAATCCTGTCAGAGAGACATAGTGAGAGTGCGAGATTTGTCAGGGTTGAAAGACATGTTTCAAGTGTTGGACCAGCTTGTGATTTTTATCCAGGTCTGCAGAGAGAGATTTTATCCAGGTATGGTAGAGGGTGGAGGCATCAGCAAAGAGATAAAGACGATTTTCTAGAGAGTCGGAGATATCATTGATGAAAACCAGAAAAAGCACAGGAGGCCAACTGTGCTTTTTGCTGTGAGGACCCAGAACACTGCTGTGAGGAACTCCAGCCTGGACAGGAAGAGGGGATGAGAGAATTCCATTAAGGGCCACACGTTGGCTGCGACAGGAGAGGAAGTCTGCGAGCCATGAGTGTATCCTTTGATACCATCGGAAGAGAGTTTGGTGAACAGGGCAGGGTATCAGATCGTATCGAAAGCACGCGATATGTCGAGGGAGATGGCTCTGATTTCATGTCTGGCATTGAGGATCTCCATCCATTGTTGAGAGAGCAGAAGCAGCATATCCAGGGTAGAGTGACCTGGTCTGAAACTAAATTGATGATCGGAAATCAAGCCATTGGAGAAGTGGAAAGATTTAATGTCTGAAGCGATGATGGATTCCATGACCTTGCTGATGATTGGGAGAAGGCTGATTGTTCTGTAGTTGCAGGGATCTGTTTTTGCACCTTTTTTATCCAAGCAGATGGCAGATGACCTTGAGCAAATGAGGGTGAATATAACAGAGGGTGTTGAAGAGCAACAGAGCAGGTTTTTAGGACACGTGGGCTGATGCCGTCTGGACCGGTTGCAGAATCTGAGTCGAGGTTTGAGAGCAAGCTCTCCACCTTGTTAGGAGAAAAAGACACAGTGTCCAGTAACAGCTGGGTGGGACTGGGTAAGGTGGGTACAGAAAGCAATGGGTTTGGGACACAACATTTAGAAGCAAACACAGAGTTTTGCTATTCAGTCTTTTCACGTGCAGTGTCAGCTGTGCGGCCATTTGAGGTAAGGAATGGGATAGACGAGGAATGTACACCAGAAACAGATTTAACTATATGCCACCAGGATTTGCAGGAGGGAGACAGGTTTGAGAGTTCAAATTTGAGATTAGAAAGATATGTACTCGGAGTTCAGACTTGAGATAAGAAAGAGAAGTACATTGACCAGTACTAGGAGATGTGTCCTTCGGCTAAACGTCATTCTGAAGGATGCTACTCTGAAACACCAGTATGATGATCTACAGCATTTGCTAGGTCGAGATTCGAATGTGGCGAGATAGTTGGCTCAAAAGAAAAACAGGCCTCCGAGATATCCAAGCAGCCAAAAAGGATTATTGTAAAACATATTAAAAACGACTAATTAAATATTTTCCAATGTTTTGCTGTGCAGAAGATGCATGTTTAATGAAACTGTTGTTTCATAGCTCTTTAAGGGTAAAAAGCCTAACGCCTTTACGGTTTTTGGGGGATTCACAATTGCCGAAATTTATTGAAGATACGAGCTATTTTTGTGGTGCTTGTTTAGTCCAATTGCATTGTTTACAATTACATAATGCAGCATGGTATGGCATAGTTGGTAATTCTTAGCATTGTTCAACATGGCATAGTTTGAAATTTTGCTTACTGTGGCTTTACCTGGCATCATTTGCCATTACTCGCGTCACCTGATGTAGCACCGTTTGTAATTGTTCAGTGCAGCCTGGCATGACATGGTTTGCTATTGCTTAATATGGCTCCATATGGCACACTTTGCAACTGTTTCGCAGAGCCCGACATTGCATGATTTGCCATTGCTTTGCACGGCCCACTATGGCCTGGTACACAATAACTTTCGGTTTGAAAAGGGCATTTTTGCTGAACAAAGACCTTTGTACGACAATAACATGTCATATATGGATGCCATTTTGATTGCCATTTGCAGCTGTGACTTTTGAGGTGTTATAATCAGCTCTTGGAAAAAATGTTTTTATTTTTTATTTTGTGACATAGTAATTGTATGGAAATCTACTGTACATTCATTAAAAATAATCCTGTCGCAATATTTTCTTCCCACAGCCCCAACACTCACACTGATGACTCCACAGCTTGGTATGTCATGAATCAGAAAACGTTCTCACTTTCCTTTATTTTTGTTTGCTCTCATGATGGATGTCCAGCTTGCACAATGCAGTTTTCATATCCAATCTTGCGAACCATGGTGTCTGTCCATGCGTTTGTTTGTCTCTCGTTTATAGCAGCCGCTTCTCTTGCTGCATTTGAAAAGCTTCTGATTGGTTATTTTGCATTTTAATTTCACTTTTCTTTATGTACTTTTCTAACAATCAATCAAAGCATGTATCACGTCACTCATGCATTCTGACTGTTAATCTACCTAGAACATTTGGACCTCTTTTGCATAAACCCAACGGGGAATCCTGGACTTTGCGTTAAACTCACCCGGGAATCCTGGACTTTGCGTTAAACTCACTGGGAAATCCCGGACTTTGCGTGGGGATTCCACCGAGTACGCCACCCCGGCTGTTTAGTCAGGACTAACCCCCCCTCCCTCCTCCAACCACCCCCAACCTCCCTTCCCCCACCTCTTTACCGCACATGGCCACGTTTGCCCATTATAATGATACTGTTGTGAATTTACTTTTTACATACATTTAACGGCATGCTTGATGACATCTGACCGTGTTTACTTACAATGAGAGTTAGCGATTATTTTCTCATGTTATCTGAAATTTGTTTGTGTAATCTAAATGGTTTATTTGAGTTTTTTGTTTGATCCATTAATGTGTTGATGGTTTTTAAAATTGGTTAACAGTCAGTATGCGCGAGTGACGTGATACGTGCTTTGATTGGTTGTCTTTCTTGGCTCACCCTCACCCTTGGGTATTTAGGGGGATGTTAAGATCATTTTTATCACCATTGAGAAAGGTTAATGGGTGCATATGGCTTGAGCACATGTTGTTAACTGAAACTGTTGAGTCATTGTTTGTTCAATTAAAGGTTGGAGAATTTACCATGAATTCCGTTATATATATTTACACATATATATATATATATATTTACACATATATATATATATATATATACATATATATATATATATATATATATATATATATATATATATATATATATATATATGTACACACACACACACACACACACACACACACACACACACACACACACACACACACACACACACACACACACACACACACACACACACACACATCAGACGCACGTCCTACCTCCTGACTGTTATGGTGAGCATCACCGCAGATTATGTCTCACACGGTAAAACCGCATAATCCACAAAGAACCATCCATCTTCCACCCCGACGATTGTTCCCGCTCATGCAAACCATTCAACCAAGGCATGTGATGTGATCGGCAGGTAAATCGAAACACGTGTGTGACGAGCAATCCCCCGATCTCCATTGGACATAGTCCTACACCTATGTCCAATGGAGATCGGGGGAGTACTCTCGTCTCACTCCACATGTTTCGATATGTATATACAGTATACACACACACACACACATGTGTGTATATGTGTATATATATATATATATATATATATATATATATATATATATATATATATATATATATATATATATATATATATATCTTCTTCTTCTTTCGGCTGGTCCCGTTCGGGGTCACCACAGCGGATCATCCGTATGATCTGCATAGTGATTTGGCACATGTTTTACGCCGGATGCCCTTCCTGACGCAACCCTGGTCGCCTCTTACGGCACAGGGATATGGTACACCTATTTTAACCGTGGTATACACTGGCCCAGTATACTGGTACTCACTTCGCCGACCTCTGAAGGATGACAGGCTGAGTCAACCCCCTGGTGTATTAATTCAGTGGCCCAACGGGGATTGAACTCAGGACCTTTTGGATCCCAAGCCGCTGCCCTAACCACTGCGCCAACACCAGGCTCCATTATACTCCAATATATATATATATATATATATATATATATATATATATATATATATATATATATATTTCTATATATATATATATATATATATATATATATATATATATATATATTTCTATATATATATATATATATATATATATATATATATATATATATATATATATATATATATATATATATATATATATATATATACACATACATACATACTTCTCTTTTGACCTTCTATTAATGGGTACTAACGCACACAACATAATGATTTTGACCTCAAATCGCTGTGATGAAATTATATTACCATGAAATACTTTGAGTTCGTTGCTGTTGCTTATTGTTGTACAAAGTGTTTCAGGTTTTTAATGTTGCTCCTTGAATCTTTTTGAATAGTATGTTAACCTTGTAGTGGATAAGCCTTGTCACATGTTCAAATGTCTTTTTTTGTTGCACTGGACTTAGTCTGAAACGGGGGCTGATGGATTTGGTCTCGATTTCCGTGTCCATGCGTGCGTGTTGTCTGCAACCCTATCTCGGACATGTATAGACCAATTTTATTAGTACTTGGTAAGAAGACAACAATTTATGGTGTACATATGCACGTCATTTTTTTTGACATCAGATCCAATATGGCCGACCTATGGCCATTTTACTTTTTTAAAAAACCTGATATTGAACACGTCCTCAGCCATTTCTCAGACATACATTTACCAATGTTGTTCAAACTTTGCACACGGATAACGAATGATGGCTTATATATGCACGTCATTTGTTTTTCAACATTAGATCAAATATGGCCGATTGGCAGCCATTTTGTTACTTAAATGTGTGCCCAACCATTTCTCTGACATGTATGGTCCGATTTTGTTCAAACTTGGCACAAGCACAGTATATGATGGCATACATGTCCACCTCATTTTATTTTGTGATCTGATCAAAGATGGCCGACTGTTAGACTGGCGGCCATTTAATTGTACATAAAAATGGGCTAGCCCTTTAACTCCTTCTGGCAAAATTACCAAAACAACAACGGCTATGACATTTTATGTCTTTCTTTACTTGTTTTAAATTGTTTGAGGAAGAAGGACTTTAGTATTATTCAAATCTTTTTACATTCTTCCTTCTTATACTTCATATTTGCCATCACATTTGATGATCAAAGGAATGATCTTGTCCAAGTTTTCCATGACTTTTGCAGATGATAATGTCTGCTGAGGACTCCCCTCTTTGAAATTTGTCGTCACCAGTATTATTTGACAGTAAAACAATCCTTGAAAGCATCGTGACACGACCACATCATGATGCAACAGTTTTCCTTGTTTCACTCCATTTGAAAGGCATGCTTGGATTTGTTTGATGTAATGGCAGATGTTTATAGAACACTGGAATTAATTCCTTTAATGATGAGACAACGTCCTTTCATAAAAGGAAAAGTAAGATAATGAATGGTATAAACAAAATATGTGCAGAATTAATATTCAGCAGAATGGACACTTCAGGACAAGAGGCTACAGTTTAAGAGAAAAGAAGAGGAGAGTTAGGATGATCGTAAGGCAGAGGTTTTTCATCCACTTCAGGACTGCAACACAGGATTGTGCCCTCAATTCAATGAAACTGCCTCAACAGCCTTATCTCCCTGATGACACAAGGATCATCCATCCATGTTAAATTAAACATCTTGACTTGTACACTAACCCTTATGAAGTAGTGAATGCATGGAATAGTCTCCCTGCAAGGATAGTGGCAGTAGAGTCAGTGGAAAGTTTTACATTTGAGTTAGATAGGTATCTGGAAGTAGTGGGGATGGGGGAGTAATAAAATGTTGGCATGATTTTTCAGGCCTGATAGGCCTAATGGCCTCCCCTCCTGGATTGAAGTTGAAGTTTTTTTGTATTTCCCTATTTTTGCTCTTCCTGTTCTATTTCTCACCTCGTTATTCTTCCTACCATTTCTGTTTGTTTCAATACGAGTCTAATTAATAGTTTTAATGGCTGAATTCTCAGAGCTGAACTAGGAATACGAGTAGTGGTTGTTCGATGAGGAAGGTTGGGATGTTTAGATGTATTTTCTGAACATGTATTTTAAATGAAACTGAGTTCAAACTCTGGCCATGCCAAAACAATACCAGGAGGGTTGACTCAGCCTGTCATCCTTTCGAGTTGGCGAAATGAGGACCAGCTTGCTGGGAAAAATGAGCAAGTTGAGTATCGTGTGTCAGTGTCAATCCATCCAGGATTGTGTCCTCAAGCCAAAAAAAAACAACAACCTTTATTTATGGACTAATTCTCACAAAGTTTCTTTTGTAATATCTTTGGCAGTATAAAATTGCCAGAATCATTTTATAATTTCTCATACTTACATTTCTCACATTTCCCACAAAGAATCCTGTTTGTACAAGTGCAGCCCATGAGTAGCAGCTGATAGTAGCGAGCTTGCTTGCTATGACAAGCAGCTGATAGTAAAACATAGAAACACAGAGTTCACACAGAGGGCCATGTCCTCTGGTGCTCCATCAATACGAGGCATATTTTGACGAATTTCCAGTCAAACTAACCATCACAGAAAAGCAACAATGGTGTAATGATGTGCAGGTCGCAAATGGCAAGTGGTTTAATTTAGGAGAACCTTTGCCATTGGTGTTTACCTTTGTGGGTCCCTTGACTCTTGGCCCCACACCGTGTGTAAGCATGTGCACTGATTGCTTTAACAAGTTACACGTCTGGCAGTTTGGGTTATTATGTGCTGTGATGAAGGCTGCAACGTACCACTGGAGTTCTCTAAAATTTTCTTTGTTTCGCAGAGGCACATGGCAAAACTGTGGTCTTGAGAGAAGATTTCCATGGAGATGCTGTTCTTGACAAGAATATATGGTACAGTGTTGGGTTCTTCTGGAAACATTATGAGAGAATATATTGAGTAACTTGTGTTTTTTTTTTTTTAATCAAAAAGGAAGGAAATTGTGTTTCAGTAAAAATGACAAGACACGTGTGGTCAGTGCAATAACAACAACAACAACAACAAAAAATGAAAGCTAATCCTGCATGAAATGCGATTATTATAAATCTATATTAATATTTTGGCATGCCCCTTTCTTTGTTCCACCATCAGATTTTTGTTACTGCATGAAATGAAACAAGATTTGGCACATGTACTAATGATATTATTGTCTTCCTTAAGAGGCCCCTCAAAATTCGTTTTGATGCATTTTCACAAACTCCAACGGATTCCATTCAAATTCGGTATGATTATGGCTTTTGGTCCAACTTAGGTCATTGGCTATAAATTTTTTCCATAACACTTCCGATATTCGAAAAAATCGATAAATCGATATCCCTTATGGGATTTTCCATTCAAATCCACTCAAGTTTAAGGCCTACGGGGGACGCAAATTTCCACTTTGCCCCGGGCGCTGTTTACCTCGGCTACGCCAAGCTGTTAGGGTTAGGGTTAGGGTTAGGGTTTGGGTTAGTGCTAGGGTTAGGGTTAGCTACCCTAACCCTAACAGCTAACCCTAACAGCTAACCCTAACCCTAACCCTAACCGCTAACCGCTAACCCTAACCCTAACCGCTAACCCTAACCCTAACTGCAACCCTAACCCTAACCGCTAACCCTAACCGCTAACCCTAACCCTAATCGCTAACTCCTAACCGCTAACCCCTAACCGTTAACCCCTAACCGCTAACTGCTAACAGCTATTAAGGAAATTTGCAAGAAAGCCCGGGCAACGCCAGGCTTTATTGCTTGCCCGAGCAACGCCGGGCATTACTACTAGTACAAATATGAGGATGGTGTCTGTCTTTCTGTTTCCTCTCATCTCTCACTGCTTTACGCATTGTCAACACCAAACCTCGTATGTTTAATTTAAAATTTCTTACAATTCGACATATGGTATCTAATTTTTCCATCACAGATTGCTGATGCTGCTGTTATCTTGGTTGTTGTTGCTACTTATCCGATGCAATCCAATACCATCCCATCACTGATCCTTGATGGCTATGTCAGCCGGGTTGGCATAGTTTTTGGCACCATTCCATTGTGTTGTTGTTGTTCTATAGCCCTCCAGTCCAGTCAAATTCCATACCATCCCATCACCCGTCTAGGATTTAAATAAAAGCACAATGTATGTGTATCTTCTCATTTCCTCGCTCTTTCCTCACCACTTCACACACCATCAGCAAACTTCATAGGCATAATACAGAGCATTTGAAATGATGTATAAACACAAATGAGGTCTTTTGCGCGTGTGCTGTGTGTGGTTTCAGCGACTTATTTCCACTAGACTGGGCACTTTTAACCTGCCTTTGCTAGGTCAAAATCTGTAAGTCAAATAGTCTTTCAAATATAAATTTCAAGATTTAGACGAAAGAGTGGTAATTTCAAAATGGTTAGCCATAATTGTTGTGTTCCTGGATGCAAATCACACTCACGAAAATATAGAAAATATGAGAAATATCTGTGGATGAGAGGTGTCAAGTTCCTTCCATTTCCAGTTAATAAAAGCGAGTGTAGGAGATGCATGCGCGCGCGCCCACACACACACACACACACACACACACACACACACACACACACACACACACACACACACACACACACACACACACACACACACACACACACACACACACACACACACACACACACACACGCACTAAAGGGACATAGACCCCTTACAGGTGGAGCCCTGTGACTATGTAACCGCACTGAGCAGCCGAAATGTACGCTGTGAAGAATAAAGTCTGCACCTCTTTGAGTGAGAAAGAAGATCATCTCACAGAGAGACAGGAGAGACAGAAATCTGCACTGAGGCAAGAGGCTGAAAAGGTGCTACCTGTCTCGGTAAAATTTTATGAAGCTCCAGGAAAGAAGTTAAAATAAAGAAAGCTGGAGTGTCGAGGAGAAGGAAACCATCCTCCACTGCAAAGTGTTTTCTTTGCATGAACAGTGGGGGATGTGTGGCAGGGAGCAATATTTATAGACCAGCTGAAGAAAAAAAATTGACCATCAGAACAGATACGGTTCCATCTCATAAATTGAAAGAGTAGCATCAACAATCCATAGATATCCGATGAAGAATAGAATAAAGGAAATAAAAGCTTGAGCCAGAAAACAAGCGGCGGGAGATGCGAGGATGATGGGAGATGAGGGCTTGCCAGGGGGCTGAAGAGAGGGATGTGTGGGGACTTGGCAGCAATGCTGTGGGGAGGGGCTATGCGGTGAAGCTGGAGCTCGGAACGCAATGTAACACCAGGAGCCCTGTGCCAAAGATGAAGTGTGATGGAGGGAGGGTATGGGCCCACCTCGGGGAGAGGAGTGG
>NC_140969.1:45300594-45360594 GCF_056783735.1 Eptatretus burgeri
TTTATGAGGACATAAGTTGTCTTGTGCAGCTGACACACTGCTTGTTTGCAGTGGATCGTTCTGTGTGTCACAGACCGCAGCTTAATCTGGAAATACCTTTTTTAACTGTGAAATATTTTTTCCCTGCTGACAAAAAATCCTCATGATCTCTTTCTCTTTCTCTTTCTCTTTCTCTTTCTCTTTCGTCGCTGGAGTACCCTTATTTTCAGTTTTTCCATCTGTATGTTTGTTTGTAATGGACAGCTCTGGAGGCCAGAGGAGTCAACCGATTTTGATGAAACTTGACTGGTAGGTTCATACCAGGATCGAGTTGTATGCTTTTGAGCACCGTTGATATGGACACCACCATTGCCTAGCAACGGGACTTTGAAATTTTTGAAAAATCCCCAAAAATTAATTTTTTCAAAAATCGGCTTCCAGGCTTTTATGTGCACTATAATGAACCTCTTTGTCAAAAATTTTCAGCCCGATCCGTCAAAAACTGTATGACTAGTATGCAATTATGTAGCGACCACCCATGTCGCCTACCGGCTTGTCTCTTTATCGCTGTCTTCTTCTTTCTCTGCTTTCATTCTCTGCTCATAGGCTACAAATTCTCAGCCTGGTATGTTAATTTTCAGATCAGCAGTTCATGGTTTGTGTTCGTTTGAAATCCCAAAATGGGTGTGTAAAAAATTATTCTCTGAAGCACGTTTTGCCTTTTTCACATGCCCACCATCAGTTTTTGTTTCTCTTCGTTTCACTTTCCTTTTTACTGATTGAAGGCAAGCACATGTATATTTTTTCAGTGCACACAGCCTGCGTTGCAACAGCTGCTCATGGGGCCTGAGACATGGTTAAGCTTGAAGCAACAAATTGTTCTTTCTCTCTGCTCATTCTTACCCTATTCCCTCTGCTTACTTACCCCCACTTTTATCCACAAACCAATCTCTTCATTCTTTTCCTTATTTTTTTTTCCTTTGGCCTTTTGATCATGGTACAATTATTTTTAAGCCACAGGTTTTGTCAAAAAAAACCAAAAAACTTTTAAAGAATATATATTTTTCCTTTCATGTTGTGTACCTTTTCTCCTGACATTGTCTCTCCTATTTTCTACATCAATGTTTGTCTTGTATCCCCTGACACTTTCTCTCCCCCCAATCCCTTCACCAACCTTTCAGACAACAACAAAACTGAATACAACCAGTGCTTCAGCGTTGCAGTTCACGATTGGTGAGGTCCTGGGGTCCCACCTTCTGGTTATACTTGTACACGGGTTCTCAGAACATATTGCAAACGCTGTGAAATGCTATTATCAATTGTTTTGGAATGCACACATTTATTCTAGTCTCTGATTGAGTTCTACAAGGCCTGGTAAAATTCACCAAATTATACAGTACTGATAGTCCGGGAGCCAACCTGTGTACGAGGCTGTTTTAGGGTTGGACCTTACAGCCTCTGCTATAAAATTTTACACCCCCAGGATGTTTAGATATATGTTTGCAGTTCATGAAAACAAATGTTGGCAATTCATAAGCTCTTGCGAAAAATTTTGGCGGACGTTTTTGTTTGAGGAAGATTTGAAAAATTTGATAAAACAGCAATTGTCAATAAAATTTCTAAAAAAATTAAAAAATCACATTCATGAAAAATAAATGTGAACTAAATGTAAGAATTCAATCAGTGCATTGTAAAATGACAAAAAAAAATTGCCTTTGTGGAAGTAAACCTCGTAAAAGTACATAATTTTGTGAAAAATGCCTTAAAAATAACGTTTTTTGAAGATGGCCTTTAGAACTTTTCTTATCATAGGCAGATGCTGCATTAGAATACTAATTTCTCTTAATGTGATATGAACATGGTATCCATGGCTAATTAAAACAGCAAATTTGATTGAGTTCTATCAATTTTTAAAGAGAAAATTAACATTTTTGTCAACCAAAGTTACCCCTACCCCCAAAATCCTCTTACTCTATTGAACACAGTTCGGTTAAGGTTTGCTGGATCCAGGTTGGGTACTTCACAGTTCACTCTTCCAAAGGAAAATTCAATGGTGTTTGGAGTGACATGGCCCTGGAGCAGACATACAACAATGAAGGGAAGACATCTCTGTTCAAAGGCATATCTCAGGCACCAGCTGCTCGAGATAAATATGTGAAGACAGCACCATTTCTCACAGCTGTATCAGAGAACATAAAGTCTATGGCTATTCTAGGCCAACAGGAATCTACTCATCATGGAGAAACACATAAGCAGGCAACAGAAGAACATATGCATGTTGAGGAGATCAAGAAAGTGATATGCCAGCAGATGATAAACCCATTCCAGTGTAACAACCAAGTGGATCTGCTCAATAGAGCAACTGGTGAGAAGGATGCTTCAAAAGACTTGGTCCATGCTCAAGCTAAGGGCATGGAAGCCATTATGAAAGCAGAAGAGGTGGTCTCTATTAAGATTGAACCACTGAAGCTGGTAACTTTCTCTTCACAGAAGAAATCAAAACCATCAAGGAAACAGAGTTTAATCAGGATCTATCAAGATGAGACTGCAGCTACACGTGTGCTGTGTTTCTATCGAGATGCCGACCCAGTCACAAGACAGATTGCATTTTCCCATGAGTGGACAGACTATCCATCATCCCTGTTTGAGGTTGATCCACGCTTAGCACAGGGGGTTGTAATGCGCAAAGGCAACATGTCTGATTTCGTGGCAGTGCTAATTGCTGAAGCTGAGCAGGATGTTGTTTTACAGCTGCCATCATTACCACAGAGTGACCTATACACAGTTTATCTGGTAGACACAATGGCATTTGTAAATAAATACCAAAAAATGGGTGCAAAAACATTTGGTGAACTTCCCCAGCTGTATCTTCGCAAGCTCCTGCAGTTGAAACCTGAAATGTGCAACTGTGTCAACATCATTGGTGATCAGTATGATTTTGATGATAGCCATACTTTGAAGGGTGATGAGCAGCAGAGGAGAAACCAGACAGACCAGGCAAGACAATTCTCACTATCCAAGAGTCTAGAAATTCCGGACTGGAATTTACTCATGAAGAATCCAAGAAATAAAGGAAATCTTCAGAACTTCATTGGCACTTCCCTTTGTGAGAGTCCTGAAGCTATTCCGGATAGAGTGACCATCATTCTTGGTGGTATGATGGAAAACAAAGGTCACACTCTTTCCATCACATCAGCATCAAGTTCAGTTCTGGACTTACCTTGTGAAGAACATGAAGAGGCAGACACAAGGATTATTGCTCATCTTGCATATTGTGTGGAATATCTTGATCACCATCGAGCTGTTGTGCATGCAACAGATACAGACATAATTATGCTGTGTATATATCACTTCTGCTGCTTTAACACATTGCATGAGCTCTGGATACAACGGCAGAATCAATACCTACCTATTCATGAGCTGGTAGAAGTGTTGAGCAAGAAGTACCAGAAAATCCTCTTGATGTCGCAGCTACACTTCTGTGCACATATGTGTTGTGTGGATGTGACACAGTGAGCTACCCATTCAGAAGGGGAAAAGAAGAGGTCAGGTCAGGTATGGGAGCATGTGCCAGAACAGCGCGTCGCTGCGTCCACTTTCCGCCGGTACTCTAGGGGCCTCCGTCTGGCCATCCCCCAGGCAGATGCCAGGCCCATCCCCATCTCCTTGAGATGATGGTCAACCTGCTGCAACCATGAGGCACGTGGTCGGCCCACTGGCCTCCTCCACTCATGAGACTCCCTCGCTGAGAGAATCTGGTGAGCAGGATCAGCATCAGGAAAACGAGCCACATGTCCATACAGCCGCAGCTGACGCTCACGGACTATGCAGGTAACAAATCTCATCCGAGTCTCTCTCAGCAACCGCTCGTTGGACACAAAATCCGACCAGCGATAGCCAAGGATTCTTCGAAGAGACCTGGTACCAAAGGAATTAAGTCTCCGTCTCAGATCCTTGGTCAAAGTCCAAGTCTCGCACCCATAGAGCAAGACTGGAAGTACCAAGGACCTGAAGACTCGGACTTTCGTCCTCCCACACAGGTACCGGCAGCGCCACACCCCATGATCCAGTGAATCCATGACTCCCCAGGCCCAACCCAGACGTCTATTGACCTCCGGCTCACAACCTGCGGAGACATGAATATCACTGCCAAGGTAAGTGAATCTATCCACGACCTCAACATCCTCACCACAAACAGACACAGACAGGACAGCAGCATCCAAGATGTCACCGAAAGCCTGGATCTTAGTTTTGACCCAAGAAATCCGTAATCCCAACGGCTCCGACTCCTCATTCAGCACCTCGAGGGCCCCCAAGAGGATGTCTAAAGTCTCCGCAAAGATGACTGCATCATCTGCAAAATCAAGGTCCGAGATCTTGACATTGCCAAACGATGCACCGCAACTTGATCTCTCCGACATCCTCCCTAAAATCCAGTCCATACAAGTGCTGAAAAGTGTGGGGGCAAATGCACATCCCTGACGAACTCCAGTAACAACTGGAAATAAGTCAGAGATGGTACCACCACACTTCACAGCACTCTCAGTACCAAAGTAGAGTTCAGACATCAGATCGATCAGTTTAGGTGGCACCCCACGAAGACCAAGAATCCTCCAGAGGACATCCCGATTCACTGAATCGAACGCTTTACAGAGATCAACATAGGCTGCAAGCAGCCCCTGCCGAAACTCTCGTCTGCGTTCGGTGAGGACACGAAGTGCAAGGATACGGTCAATCGTTGACCTCTTTGGTGTAAAGCCTGACTGCTCTGGATGCTGGTGCTCAAGCAGATGGTGGCGAACCCTATCAAGAATTATCCAAGCAAAGACCTTGCCCGGCACTGAGAGCAGCGTCACCCCTCGGTAGTTGTTGCAGTCTTGGCGATCACCCTTCCCTTTCCAGAGAGGGACAACAAGGCCCCTCTTCCAGTCAGTTGGGATGATGCCTGTGTTCCTGTGAAAAGAAGAGCGGCACAGGTTTCTCTGGGACTGATAGGAAACCTTCCCCACCTTGTTGATTTTGGAAGAGATAGTGAAATGGCAGCAACAGAATGTGTCATTGATGAGGCCAGAGTATACTGGACTGCTCTGCATGGCCAAAAAGGGTTCAGCTGTTTGGATACCCTCAGGCAGCATATGTTTGTCTCTTCAAAATTAGACCTTAGGTCACTGCCAGCAACAGAAGATGCGTTTTACTTCCTTGTTTTAAGAGCATTGTATCAATTGCTTCTGTATAGACGTGCACATCTCTGTGACCGAGCACTTCACCGAGCCACAACATTTGGCAGAACCCTTATCAATGGAAAACTGGTCCCAATTCTCATGTCTAAGCCAGCCAAGCCAAACATAGACAAAACGGTGTCTTGCATGTGCAAATTATCCAAATGTCTGAAACGATGTTCATGCAAAAAGGCTGCTGTGCCTTGCTGAGTGACATGCATATGCCTTGGTCAGAGAGGTTCATGTGGTGGAGTTGTTTCAGAGAGTGACTCTTCCTCTGAAGAGGATGTTTCATGTCACAATATTGTGTTAATCCATTTCTAATTTTATCTTCCTTAAAACCATGGCATGTAAAAGTATGTTCTTGTTCCTGACCCCATTGATAGTCAAGCATTTCTGAGTTACATAAATCTTTTGTTGTTTGACATATAACCTTGTCAATTGTAGGTAGGTTAAATCTACACCAATTGTGATATAGGAAATGAACTCCTCTTTAATATGAGGGGTCATTTGTGTATATAGGTTTAGTGGTTATGATTTTAGGACAATATGAATTACCCCTACCCCCATCCTACATCTTCGCTTTTGCCAACATTTTGTTATCAGAGGGGGCTCGCAAAAGTGTTGACTGTGTTGTTGCGCAAGAGTTTCACCATTGCCAACATTGGTTTTCATATACTCAAAGGGTGTCTCTTTATGAAAATCAACACAAAAATTTTATAGCAGACCGGGCAATTTTTTTTTAATTTTGATCGGTTGGCTCCCGGACTATGAGAAGGATGGATCATAAATATTTCAAATTGTTAAAAGGACTCCTCACCTGTGATAACACGTGAAACACACTCTGGTGTCGTGGAAGCTTCATGGTTTCATATTTGCCCTACATCAGTGAGGCTTCTATTTCCAGCATGTATCTTCAATCAGTTTCCCAGTTTGTTTCACCTTGATAAGATTTAGTAGCTGTTGGCTGATGTAAAATTAAAAAAACGCACCACCGATGTTCTTTTTTGGCTCGTTGGAACACCTAGTCACAGCACAGAAATTGATTATTTTCCTGATAATGGATATATGCATTGTCCTCTGCATAAAATTGTACTAGGCCTACGCAGGGTGATCCATCCACCATGGCAACCACACAAAGTAAAAACGTCATCTGCACACAATGGTCCTCTTGATCATGTTTTTTTTTTTGTTTGTTTAAGATTTATGAACGTTTTAAAATGAGGTGCCTCGGGGTATCTCACAGACGTAGAGAACCATTTTTTTTTTCAAATGAGCCTTAATATTCAGGAATTCAGTATTTTATTATTTCTACTCTACTTTTCACAGCAGTTTCAGCTTATTATTAAACACCTGAAAAATAACTAATTATTAATTTATTTATTTTTGCATGATGGCTTAGTACCCTTGAGTACGATGTAATGAACAAAATGGAGAACTCAATGTCACGTCGCAGGAATGAACAATGTGGTCTTATGTGTTATAGTTTGTTTTGTGGTCAGAGCCACAGGGTCATTATAGTAGAATTATACACATGCTGGTGTTGTTTTTCACGGTCCCAATGTGTTCCGTCCTAATTGCGAGTATGGTATAGGTAGGTGCTCATTGGAATTTTGCAGGCTGGCAGAAATGTGCTAGTGATGAAATGTCATGAGTTGCTTTTCTGATGGCCTTCATCTTTTTCTCTATCTCTGCTCATTTGCTCATTAGCTTAGAAAGATTAACAAAAGGGGAGGTCTTTGTCATATAGTTAACTGGTGAAAATGTATTTATTTTTCATCGTTGGAATTTGATGTAAAAGTCCCACTGAGACTTTTTCCTTTGAGAAGATGGGGAAAGGCAAGAAGAAAACCTGTAAACGGCATAAAATTGGAGTAAATTAGTCTTGATGGGTTTAAAGTTCCATTTAAACGGTATATTTTAATATTGCGTGAATGCTTTGCCTCAAAAAAGGAAAGTATCTTTGGAAAAACTTTGCACATAAAGAACTCAAGATTAACCATCATATTATTGTTTTAATTACCTCTTAAAACAATTTGTTTTAATGTGTAGGAATTTTTGACCGTGCCGTCTTTATGATGTGTGCAGGATCTGGATCATGCCGATGGGGAAAGAATGACCCTCGAATATCCCTGTACTTTTCTCGCTCCTTGTTCATGGATGATGTGCAAAGTTGGACAAAGGTTGAAAGCATACGGTGAGATGACAATGTCAATGATCAAAGTAAGATTTACAGCTAATCTTATTCTAATCATCCCTTCTGATATTTCCGTGTGTTCTCTTCTTTTCCATTGTGAGTCTTGCAGTCTTTCGAGAAGAGGCACCGTGCACATTGTTCCGCTGCCCCAAGAAGCACGTGCTTTTGGAGTGACCCTTCGGTGGCAGCAAGACTTTGTGAGACTCAGAGATGGAATTGTGTTGGCGAATAAGGAGGAAAATGGCTATCAGGGATGCTGGGCATTGGACAATGTCTTAGTAGTCAATGGTGCTCGCAGACCAGCCTTCTTGCAAGACGATATGGATCCAATGAACACAGATAACTGGTTGTTCTTTCCTGGTGCTGTTATCAAGGTGTGTTGTCCATCATTTCTGCTTTACCTCTGCTTTCCTTGATCAATGAAAGCACTTGCAAACACTTGCAAACTTGCTACAGTCAATTGAAGACGATGACTTCCGACTTCCCGGTTTCAGAATTATGACGTCATCACCTGATTGCGTAACGTTAATTTTTCAAGTTCAGCCGATTGACTTGGGGCCAACGCCATCTATATATATATAAAGTTGAAAGTGTGTCTGTCTGTGTCTGTGTGTGTGTTTGTCTGTGACCTATGCACGCGAAAAGTACTAGACTGATCCTCACCAAACTTCACATGCTGACAGAACATGTACCCGGGAGTGTCCCGATGTAAAAGAATTGTACTTCCGACTTGCGGTTTCCGAATTATGACGTCATCACCTGATTGCGTAACGTTAATTTTTCAAGTTCAGACGATTGACATGGGGCCAACGCCATTTGCAATAGAATGAAAAAATAATGCTACAGTCAATTGAAGACAATGACTTCCGACTTCCCGGTTTCCGAATTATGACGTCATCACCTGATTGCGTAACGTTAATTTTTCAAGTTCAGCCAATTGACATGGGACCAACGGAATTTGCTCGAGAATGAGAATTAATTAAGTCGCAAATGATGACATGAAACCAGCCTCACATTGTTGAGGCATTATGGTTTTTTATTTGATGCGGCAATAAATCTTAACATTTTTGAACTCGAGTCTTCTGCATATAAAACATGGCGGGGAAAATATAATATTATAGTGGTGATGAAAAAAAATAATGGTGGCAGCCTCTACAATTTTACAATTAACTGTGACATATGCTCCCTCAGACCCGCCGTCATCCACGGGATTCCTGTGCGGACCACGGGTATCCCTGCTAGTATATATGTATGTATGTATGTATGTATATATATATATATACACTGATGAGCCAAAACATTATGACCAATGACAGGTGAAGTGAATAACATTGATTATCTTGTTACAATGGCACCTGTCAAGGGGTGGGATATAATAGGCAGAAAGTGAACAGTCAGTTTTTGAAGTTGATGTGTTGGATGCAGGAGAAATGGGCAGGAGTAAAGACCTGAGCGACTTTGACAAGGGCCAAATTGTTATGGCCAGATGACTGGGTCAGAGCATCTCTGAAATGGCAAGGCTTGTGGAGTGCTCCTGGTCAGCAGTGGTGAGTACCTACCGACAGTGGTCCGAGGAGGGACAAACCACAAACTGGCGACAGGGTATTGGGCACCCAAGGCTCATCGATGCGCAAGGGCAACGAAGGCTATCCCCTCTGGTCTGAACCGACAGAAGGGCTACTGTGGCACAAGTCACAGAAAAATTTAGTGGTGGTCACGGGAGGAATGTGTCACAATCCACTGTGCATCACACCCTACTGCGTATGGGGCTGCTTAGCCACAGACCGGTCAGAGTGCCCATGATGAGCCCTGTCCATCGTTGATAGTGCCTACAATGGGCATGCGAGCGTCGGAACTGGACCTTGGAGCACTGGATGAAGGTCACCTGGTCTGATGAGTCCCATTTTATTTTAGATCATGTGGATGGCCGTGTCCATGTGTGCTGTTTACCTGGGGAAGTGATGGCACCAGGATGCACTGTGGGAAGAGGACAAGCCGGTAGAGGGAGTGTGATGCTCTGGGCAATGTTCTGCTGGGAAACCCTGGGTCCAGCCATTCATGTGGATGTCAATTTGACATGTGTCACCTACCTAAACATTGTTGCAGATCAGGTACACCCCTTCATAGCAATGGTATTCCCTGATGGCAGTGGCCTCTTTCAGCAGGATAATGCGCCCTGCCACACTGCACACATTGTTCGGGAACGGTTTGAGGAAGATGGTGAAGTGTTCACGGTGTTACCCTGGCCTCCAAATTCTCCAGATCTCAATCTGATTAAGCATCTGTGGGATGTGCTGGACCGACAAGTCCGATCCACTTCAGCTCCACCTTGCAACGTACAGGACTTGAAGGATCTGCTGCTAATGTTTTGGTGCCAGATACCACAGGACACCCTCAGGGGTCTTGTAGAGTCCATGCCTTGACGGGTCGGCACTGTTTTGGCGGCACACGGAGGACCAACAGCATATTAGGCAGGCGGTCATAATGTTTTGGCTCAGCAGTGTGTATATATATATATATATATTTATATGTATGTATGTATGTATATATATATATATATATATATTTATATGTATATGTATATGTATGTATATGTATATGTATATGTATATATATATATGTATATGTATGTATATATGTATGTATATATGTATATATATATATATGTATATATGTATGTGTGTGTATATATATATATATATATATATATATATATATATATATATATATATATATATATACATATATATATATATATATATATATATATATATATATATATATATATATATATATATATATATATATATATATATATATATACATATATATATATATATGTATGTGTATATATATATATATATATATGTGTATGTATATATGTATATATATATATATATATATATATATATATATATATATATATATATATATATGTATATATCTTCTTCTTCTTTCGGCTGCTCCCTTTAGGGGTCGCCACAGCGGATCATCTGTATGATCCGCATAGTGATTTGGCACATGTTTTAAGCCGGATTCCCTTCCTGCCGCAACCCTGGTCGCCTCTTGTGACACAGGGATATGGTACACCTATTTTAACCGGGGTATACACCGGCCCAGTACACTGGTACTCATTTCGCCGACCTCGGAAGGATGACAGGCTGAGTCAACCCCCTGGTGTATTAATTCAGTGGCCCAACGGGGCTTGAACTCAGGACCTTTTGGATCCCAAGCTGCTGCCCTAACCACTGCGCCAACACCAGGCTCATGTATGTGTGTGTGTGTATATATATATATATATATATATATATATAAATATATATATATATATATATATATATATATATATATATATATATATATATATATATATATATATATATATATATATATATATATATACACTTATGCATGAGAAATTATCAAAGTTGACGTTTCCTGGACTAATGTGAGCACTTCTATCTGAGAACATTTTCTGGACACCCCTGGTATTAGTCCTTTGAAAGGAAAATAACACTTTGAAGGCAAACAAAACGTGAACAAAATCATTGGCAGAGAATGTGTGAATGTGGTGCAAAAGGTACACTACGCCGAAAGGTATTTGTTGTTTGAAGCAATTTTAATCAAGCCTCTTATAGGATAGGGGAAAGATTCTCGCTGTTGTGGGGTTGTTTCTACAATTAGTGCCCCCAATTTTAATTGTACCACAGAGTTTCTTAGGAATATTAAACCAACTTTTCGAAAAAAAAATTCTTCCTGCACCTCCAATTTCCAAGCTGTATCTTGGAGCAGGCGCAGACTTTCGGAATGAAATTTTTCTTCAACAATGGGAATAGAAAGTTTGCAGGGTTTACTTTTTTGATCTTGACCTAATTTTAAGGTCATGACCTAATTATAGACATTTTAACACTTTTTCACGATATCTCGAGTAAAGTTTCTGATCGGAACGAAATTGCCCTCTCTAGATTGCCTCAAGCAAGGCGCATGAAAGCTTAATTTACATCAGACCTCTCTGAGTTAAAGGTCAAGGTCTTACACCCCGAGGAGTACTAAACCACCATTTAGGATTTTCTTCCTTTTTTCTGCCAATGTCTGAGCTGTATCTCAGAGCTGGCTTGGACTTTCGGAAATAATTTTGCATCAATAATGGGAATAAAAAGTATGCAATGTTGACATTGGTTTTTCTTGACTTTGACCTAATTTTTAAGGCCATGACCTAATTATAGACATTTAAACATTTTTTTCTCTATAACTCAACTAAGACTTGTCTGATTGGAGCGGAATTGTTCTCTCTAGATAGCTTAGAGCAGCGTTTCTCAACCTTTTTACCGTTGTGGAACCCTTGAAATAGTTTTCATGTCTCAGGGAACCCCTGCATAAAAATTATTATGTACCATTATTAATATCTAGCTCTTTTATATTTTTATCATAGTTCACGTGGTAAATATAATATTTTTTTCGGATATCTGGCTTAAGGAAAAAAATGACCCCCTTTTTGTCAAATTTATTGGCAATGAAAAAAAAACATACTGCTCGTTTATGAGACCTCACACCGAGGTTTTAATTCATAAAAAAAAAAACTTTTAAATCAAAAAAAAAAAACACACCTCATGTAACTTGATAAACAAAACTTAAACAAATAAAGGTGAAGCAATAAAGGTAAACAGAAGAACTAACCGAGAGAGAGAGAGAGAGAGAGAGAGAGAGAGAGAGAGAGAGAGAGAGAGAGAGAGAGAGAGAGAGAGAGAGAGAGAGAGAGAGAGAGAGAGAGAGAGAGAGAGAGAGAGAGAGAGAGAGAGAGAGAGAGAGAGAGAGAGAGAGAGAGAGAGAGAGAGAGAGAGCGAGAGCGAGAGAGAGAGAGAACAGACACAGAGAGAGATAGAGAGAGACAGAGACAGAGAGAGAGAGAGAGAGAGACAGAGACAGAGAGAGAGAGAGAGACAGAGACAGAGACAGAGACAGAGACAGAGACAGAGACAGAGACAGACACTTCGCGACGAGGAAGCACAGAGAAGATAAATGGACACCGTGCATGCGTCCCGTACTTGAGTCAGTCACTCAATGATACACGAATCTGCTGCGTACAGGACGTCCACTAACCAGTGAGGGCGGTTTCACACTGGTGCCATATAGACATCATTAAATACATTCCCAATGGTTGTTATAATTGTAAATAATATAAGAGGTTGAAGCCTCTATTACAATAACCAATAGCCCAGGAGCATTAAGTGAAGAACACCTAGAAACATGGAAAAAAAAATGCAGAAAGCTGATTTTTTCAGGGATGGTCCTCTGACATCTTCTGAGTAAAAGTGCATAAAATCCCGAAAAATCCCGTTTGTGCTAAACGCATGGGAACGCGAAATCCAAGATGGCCGCCGTTTCGCTAATTCCATCAACCGGAAATCAGCTAATATCACATATGGTCATGTAATACATGATTTTAGGGGTTTTAAGGTATGAGGAATTCATTAGTGAAGTCCTTTTTTAAATTCTAAAGTCATTATAACCCTCTAAATCGAAATTTTGGTAAATTTATTACAAAAATGGCATCGGCAATGATCTGTCAATCAGCTTCAACATAGATTAGTCCATCATGACACCAACAGTACTGTGCAGTTCTGCCCAATGCATGTCGAGCACATGGCTGAACAGTCTAGACTTGCTTTGCGGCATGAACACTGTTTCCCGCAACCGGTTTTACACCCACATGACACCATGCGTAATACAGAATCTGATTCAGGTGGTCTGTCTGTGTAGATTGGGATGAGCATGTCATCATTGCATTCCCAACCCCAGTCAATTGCCTGTAAGGAGTTGCCCAACCATTCCTGCACAGCATAGTAGGCCCGATAAGCATGATATCTCATAGCTGCAGATGTGGGAGGTAAGCTCTCAAGTTGAAATGATGCAGAAGATGAGGATTTCTTCTTTCGAGTCTTTTTCATCATTTGCAGGTATGATAAAAATCGGCAGTTGTCAAGGGACACACACGTCTCGTTCGCATTATATAACTTTAAGACAAACATTTCCCCAGCCCTGGCAATTTGTTCATGAGTAGCGTCATTTGCCTTGAAAATATCAAGGAATTTGCAGTCCTTATTCTGTAACACATTTAAGGCTGTCTTTTTACCCACTTTGTACATTGCAGAAACAGTATCACACCCTGTGATAGCATGGGAGACAAGCAGATGGTCCCTAACACTCACATGCAAAGCCTCTCTGATACAGTCTGTACTATAAATGGCATTATTTGCATATTGCATGTACAAGTTTGGACAAGATCTGTCGATCAGCATAACCAATAATCTGTATCTTTTCCCACCAGAATAACTGGACGATCACATCCCTCAGCAAGCTCGATAGCTGAGTTACAAATGAGGAAATCTGCATCTGCTTGGCTTTGTCGGCATGTTACACCATTACGGGTTAAAGAAGCCATCAGAGCAGAGATAAATCTAGCTTTGTTCTTGTGGTTTCCCAAGAAAAGAAGGCTGGCTACAAGCCACCGACATTTCCAGTTCAAACACAATATCCGGAGATACATTTTTGCCAGTTATGCGACGGCATTGCTCGGCAAACTTAGTGGACATAGAGCGTTCACCATAGCCATCAAAACACACAATAGCTTCATTTCCATGGTTGTTGACTACATATGAAACATATTCATTGATAACATCGTTGTATGTACAGTCCTTGGGCCACAGTACACTATGTAACAGATGTCCTCCATCAACAACACGGAGAGCATTTTGAAACTCTCCGGCACACATAGGGTTAACATAGGATTTCAGGGCATCTGCGAGAACACTTTTGGCAGTCTTGCGCATCACGGCACTCTCAAAAAGGGATGGTGGGTGCTTGGTGAACTCATATGTGAGGTGAACTTTCATTTCTTCACGTTTACGTATGACACACGTGACACGAAGGAAGAGGGAAATGGGATTAATCTCCACATGGCACCCACGGACTTCAGCACTATTGGTGGCAGCACCGATGGATATCACTTTATCGTTCCTCTTGAGCTTGGCATCTGCATAGTTCTTGCCAGTGAGTTCATTAGTAGCCAACTCCCCCAGTGCAATTGCACGATCTGCATTGGCTGTTGCGGGAGCAACAATGCCTGTGGAAATGCAGACTAACCTGTCCTTGTATTCACCCTTGTAAATGAATGGTGAATTCTGGTCAAGGTAATCTTTAAACCTCGTTAAGTGAAGACCATCACGGGCTGTTGAGGTAGGGCGTAGGTCCTTGTGCTGATCGGTTGTGTTGGAGTGCACACCACTGAAGACCTCCAAGACTCACAAATTGGAACAGTTTGTGGAATTATGTGCACCATTTTTGATTCGGTGCTCAGTGTGACACCACGACCATGGGCTAGACCTCCTTGAGACTTAAGCATCCTCATCAGTATTTGTTCGATTGCTTGGTCTGTGAAATTCCCAGACCAGAAGCGGTTACTTCTCCGAACAGTCCAGTATCCCTCTGATGTGTACTTGGCAAATTCTTTCTTGCCCATTTTCATCTTCAACTGCTTAATTTGATCCAGATAAAGTCTGGATGACTTTGCATACGCAGTATGCCCACCAGCATGGAGAATGGGTATCATTTTGGTGATACAATATAAATGCAGCTCCCAATCTCCACTGCGCTCTGCACGGATGAAAAGCAGTAGGATTCTAACCATTTTTAGGTATTCAATCCACAACTTCCCTGTCCTGCTGCTCAAAGCTTCGTCCTGCTGGAGATCGTCCATTATCTGCGAGAGCTGTGTGAAGGCAAGAACTTCTGGGAGACGCGTGTGTTTGAGCAGCATGTCGTGTAGGGATTTTACCTTTTTCAGGTTTACTCCACTCAAACAGTTTGGGGTTTCAAGCAAGTGAGCAACAAGGGAAGCTGCTGATAGCATGTAGGCATGCAATGCTTGAGCATATGCATGGCCTGTGAGCATATGATTTACTGAGTTATGTGCATAAACAGTTTCCCACTGGTTTCTCAGTCCACTGTCACTCATAATAAGACATGACTAAATGGAACCCACCTAGCCTAACAAAAATGTTTGTGAGGTCAGGAGATGACGTGACTATATCAGCAGCCTTTATATACAGGGGCTGGTCAAAGGTCACTGGAACTGCACCCAGCTTGTACTTCACTGAGCAGTTTTGTACAAAGGAAAGGGCAGAGTACAGTGTATCTGGCTGAGTGGGTTCATGATTAACAAACGGGAGGATGTCAATTCTACTAACTTCAAACTTTCCCTGGCAAAGGGTTTGATTAAAGCCACTCCATGATGGAGAATAAGCGATATCATCAGTCACAAAATAGCTTGCCAGCCACATGTCATCCAGCTTAATTGCTGCCTTTAGACCAGGGGGATTATGGTTTGGGGGTAATAGTGGTCCAATCAATACCCGCTTCAGACCAGGAACTGCTGGTTTTCTGTACCGTTTAAGGGCTATTTCTCCAAACTTTCCAACATTGATAGAGCTCCTGGTTCTGGTTGAGTGGGGTACCTCAGGCTCAACGTAGTCGCCAGCTGGAGTTTTGCATGCAATACCACCCAATGCATGCCAAGTATTGTGCCCAGTCAAAGTACGGATATCAATGTCAGCATTATCGAGAGCAAAGTTAAGAAGCGATCCCTCCCAGTCATACTCCTTCTCTGTTGTCGGAAGTAATGCATCATAAAGTCGCAACACCTCTCGATAGTCATCCGCAAAAGATATGTTACTTAGCATATCGACAAGCTGACGGGACTCAAGATTAGTGTTTATGTACACAGCTATCGTCAACACAATAGGCGATACAAACGATCTTGGGCGAGCAGCAGCTGTTATACCATGTGATAAGCTAAGTACATGACGTTCACATTTATTGCCTTTTATCAGGTGTGATAAAAACCTTAATAAAAGTGGAGATACCATATTATCACTACTCTTTAAATCTGAAAACTTGGGATAATGAGACGTATCATATCGCATTGACCGCATCTGATCCTCTATGAGAGTTCCTGCCATGTCTACTATGTTCTCAGCTGTTAATCCCGTTGCTTTGTAACTATCTCTAAGTATTCTACTTGCTTCATCTAAAAACGTGTAAATGGTCTCTTTTCCATGTTCACTGGTTATTATGAGGCTATCACCATAATGTTCCGAGAGTTTCATTTTCAGATGTTTAGCTGTGTAACACTCTCTATTGGCAGAGAACTTTTGCATGAGTTTTTCGAGATCAATGATCGAGTACTGATGGATATCACTAGAATCTATGTCTTCACAAAGTTTTTCGAAAGCTCGTTGTTTTAAATCATCCACAGAACCAGAGGGGCATCCCTTCAGCTTCTTTTCAAAAGCACAGGTTTTGTGGAATTGAACTTGGCAGTGATGATGATATTTAGCCTCAGCTGCTACAAGATCCCCAACATTCTGGACTCTGATGTGAACTTCTTTACCCTAAGTATCATCTCGTTCTAGTGCTTTGGCTATGATGGATGAGAGGAGTTCTGTTGTTTCAGCCTTGTGGATATATTCACGTCGATTTATAGCTAGCTTATTATGCTGATCAGTGTCCATGTACTTTCCACAATATATGCAGTGTGTTTTGATATTAAAAGTGGGAACGTGGGAACGGCAAATAACTTTACTTTCTCTATCTCCATCATTATCATCACCTCCCATAAGACCCGGTCACACCTTGACGTTTTAGCCAACGTATGCCGATTTTTGAATTTTTTTTTCTAAAACGCTGGCACACGTTGAATACGTTATGGGTAAGTTTTGATAACATTGAGAGCACGCTGAAAAACACTGCCATACGTCGTTGTACGCTGGCTTTAAACGTTGTACTTTTTGGTTGTCCTCAAATTTTTTCATGCTTGAAATTTCACGACGTATGCCGGCGTATGACTCACACGTTCCGCTACGCTGGCCACAAGTTGTATGCACGGTCTGCGATCGTTGACAGACGTCAACACATGCTACTTGTAAGTTAATCAGAAGTTGAGACACGCCGAGGTAATGTTTATCGTACCCGAAACTTACGTCTAACCTATGATTAACGTGTTGTTGGCACGTTACGCGATCGTTGCCACACATCGACAGACGTTACTTTTAAGTTACTCATAGGCTGAAAGACGTCGGTATAATGGATCGTCCTTGCGTCAGCGTCCACGGCCACGGCCAGGACACTTATTTGCAGCATTCTTCAAACTTTTCTTCGGCATGACGAGGATGTTCACACTTCGATGTCTAGCTTGGCTATGATTCCAATTGTCCATCTGCAGCGTCTATGTAAAATAGTCGAGTTTGAGCGTTTTAACACGTTCAGAAGAAACGCTTCAAATTTCAAAACCCGAGCGTCAAAAAACAAAGGCGAGTGACAGCAATTTAAATCGTTCATTGTAAACAATGAAAATAGCTGAGTGGTACCGTTTAAAAGTCGTTGAGTGTAAAAAAAATCCAATTGTTGAGCGCAAGCGTCTACTTTCAATCGTGGAGATGGAGCCATTTAAATCGTTGAGTTTATCATTTAAATCGTTAAACGCAAGGACGATCCATCATAACCCACACCCTCCCCCTCACACTCACCTACTACTGCCAACATGAACAAACTACCACTAATACTAATACTAATACTAATACTAATACGAATACTAATACTGATACTGATACTGATACTGTTACTGCTGACATGGACATCGACTCAAAAAGGACTCGAAAACACTGTTGGGTTCCCCTTTTATGAACACCATTTTTATATACCAATTCCCAAAACCGCTGGGAACACGTCTTTATATGGCAGTTGTAAGCTGGAAACACGTTAATTTTTTTTTTTTTGTCGACCGGAAGACGTCATTGGAATACGTCTACATACGTCGATGTGTGTTGGGACTACGTAAAGAATTGGTTCAAAGCACGTCAAACGTAAGTTAGAAATAAGTTTCGCGTAAAAAAGACATTACCGCGACGTGTTTCGACTTATGAGTAGCTTATAAGTAGCCTTTGTGAATGTGTGTAAGCGTCCACATATCATGTGTACAACCTATCCCCATCGCATGCGGAACGTGTGTCATACGCCGAGTACGTCGTAAAATTTTGAACATGTTTAAAATTTCTTGACGTACTCTACTTACTACGACGTATGATAGCGTACTTTAGCGTTCTACTCACGTATACCAAACTTACTCATACCGTATTTGACGTGCCCCAACGTTTTAGACACATTTTTCTTAGGTCGGCATACGCTGGCAAGATCGCCAAGGTGTGACCGCGATGTTGACACTTCCATTTCTACGGCAGTTATGATTCGAATCGTTGTGCGTCAGCCTTTTAATAGGCTATGTCACGACATCGTCGGCGATGCGTGCAACGTGCTATGCCTAAGTTAGACTATCGTTGGGCATCAGTTGTGTAGGCCGACAACAGGTTCAGCATTCGTTGGTATAAGTTATCTATAACACAACGAAACGTTCTGTGTCCGTTACCAATGCGTTATACATAAGACCAAGTCGCTATGAATACGTCCGAATCTTTAAAAAAAAACATCAAAAGTTCAACGTAAGCCAGCGTTTTACATACATTTTAATACGTTGCCATCGCTGGCTAAAACGTCAAGGTGTGACCGGGCCTATAGCCATGTTCTTGTGTTTTGTAACGTTAGAAGGTCTAGTGTAATTAGTTTTACAAGATATATGGGCTGGGATTGGAGGATGCTCTTGCAGAAGTTTTTTGTCAACCCCATCCTGGAGTTCCGCACTGATTTTTCGGATGTTGTCGAGTCCTTTTGTGGTAATTACGCTAGCTTCTGAGGTGATGACCTTGTCACAGAGTCGACATATATCCTCGGCTGCCATCACGCTTTATTCATCTGAAACAAAAAGAGAAGTATATGAGGGCAGGATAAAGACATTGTTTGAACCAAAATAAGGAGGCTCAATTGATACCACCAATTTTTAAAGTAATAAAATATGCCCATCGGTGTCAACACAGTAATGCTGGAAACCTACAAATCAACACAAAACAGTTTAGTCACATCCAATAAATATGATAATTGACATCCATTATATTCATTTGTCCGGTTAACATTGGTTGGTGTCATATGTATCCCATGCATGTATAATGCATTTGTACAAAATTTATTTTGTTCAACCGCTCACATGTCATGACCTTTCTTTATTTAAAAAGGGCCATGATATCAATTTTGATGGTATAAATGATGGTTTATATGGAAAAATAACATCGGGAATGAATTCCTCATACCTTAAAACCCCTAAGATCATGTATTACATGACCATATGTGATATAAGCTGATTTCCGGCTGACGGAATTCGCGAAACGGCGGCCATCTTGGATTTCGCGTTCCCACGCGTTTAGCACAAATGGGATTTTTCGGGATTTTATGCACTTTAACTCAGGAGATATCAGAGAACTATCCCTGAAAAAAAATCAGCTTTCTGCATTTTTTTTCCATCCCTATACTAATGCTCCTGGGCTACAAGGAGTTTCCAACAATATGCCGTACATGTATAGTAAAATTACGAATATTAAATTAAACAAAAACTACTCAAAAATACATTAGCCTATTCATTACTGTTTCTCGCGGAACCCCGAGCGACCTCTTGCGGAACCCTAGGGTTCCGGGGAACCCCGGTTGAGAAACACTGGCTTAGAGTATAGTGCATTTATGCTTAATTTACATCATACCCCTCTGGGATGAAGGTCAAGATCAAATCGTGGTCTGAAAAACAAACGCGTTTTTTGTCATCATTAAATTTCTCAAAGACCGCTAGGCCTTCCAAGATGCTCTTGCATCATAATAATGTACCTGCACTGAAGTTGTGCACCTGATATTTGATTCGTGTCCTTGACCTACTTTTTTTCAGATTGTCAACTAATTAATAAAAAACACCTTTTTTTTTTAATCATAACTTGAATGATTTTCCTCTGATTTTCATGATGTTGAGTTTTCTGGATATATTATGGATGGGGACACATTTTCCTAATCTACCCTCTATCCATAAATGTTGAAGGTCAAGGTGAAAATGTAGTCTGAAAAAATATGGCCATCATCGGATCGTGGGCAAGGGTAATTTGCAGGTGATCGCCAAGGGGATTCCTCCCCAAGTCCTGGGAGGCTTATGCTTGGTGATCGCTTTGTGATTGTAGATATCTAGCTAGAAACAGCTGTTGTTGATTGCAGGATACTTGCCAATCAGATGGAGAGTGTCTTTACTTCCCTGAGCCAGACCCCACCTCGGAGCAGTTTGCTCTGACTCGAGATCTTGACTTGTCGGTTGAAACGCAAGAGGCTCTCTGGGAGGAAGATTTTGAAGAGCAGCCATTTGGGTGAGGAAGGAGGGTGTGACTTGGAAAGAACAAGCATATGGGATGATAGATGATAATTACTGTATATGATTAAGTTGACCTATTAACATGTTTATACAAAATGTTGAATGTGTATTGTGTTTTGTTTTTTTCAATTGACTTTTGTGTGAAATGTTCTTTTGAGGGTATCTCGAATGCACTCGTCTTCTTGAAAGTTTCAAAATGTGTATTGTGCACCACCAAGAGCTTGTCAGTCCTGTTTTCCTTCTGCATTGAATCTTCAATATTATAAAGAAAACCCGGGTTCAAAAAGGCCGCTCAGCCGATACAGCCTGCCCTCCTTTTGGAGCCCAGTTTGATGAGAGATGTTTTTTTATTATCTTGCCAAAACGAAGTTTTGCAAGATATGTTAGTCAGCTTGTATGTTTTTTATTTTTATTTTTTTTATTTTTTATTTTTTTGTTTGTCTGTAATCACGTATAAAAAATTCTGCAGAGCACAGTTATCATCGGAAATTTTTGTAACTTCGCATATCAGAGGCCTATAGAGGTCCCTTTCAGTGCACAAAATTTTGAAGGTCAAAGGTCAAGGTCACTTTGGCGTAAATCAGGGGAGTCGACGAAACCCTTATTTTTTGAGTAATTTTGATCGGATCGTCTTCAAACTTCATGGGAATATAGTTCATGGTCTGGCGCTCAGCTGATTAATTTTTGGTGGTGATTGGCCTTGACCTTCATGTTTTTTATTTTTTTTATTATTTTATTTTTTGGTCTGTAATCACGTATAAATCACTCTGCAGAGCACAGTTATCATTGGAAATTTTTGTAACTTCGCATATCAGAGGCCAATAGGAGATCCCTTTCAGCGCATAAAATTTTGAAGGTCAAGGTCAAAGGTCAAGGTCACTTTGTCGCAAATCAGGGGAGTCGACGAAACCCTTATTTTTTGAGTAATTTTGATCGGATCGCCTTCAAACCTCATGGGAATATAGTTCATGGTCTGGCGCTCAGCTGATTAATTTTTGGTGGTGATTGGCCTTGACCTTCATGGTTAGCGCCTCAGGTCAAACATATTTGACCCCAAGGTCAAATTTTCAAGTTTTAGGAACCATATCGTGTAGTACCTCAAATTGAACACCTCGATGAGTGCTTTCTAGATATGTCAAGCTTGAGACATTATGACGTCATTTGGTGACGTTATGAGGCAAAAGCATATTTTTCATGGTTACTCTGTAGAACGATTCTCATCGGAATCTCTCGTGGGCAGATATTCCTCAAGGAGTCGTTCCTGGTGGATAGCAGCTCTGTTCACCTCAGTGTGACCTTAAAGAAGTCACACGTGGTCACCTTTTGGAAAGATACGGGTCACCCTGCGGGTGACATTGGTTTATTTTTTTATTACTCATGGTCATAATCATTTCATATGCAACATGTGGCTGCAAGTTTGCATTATTTCTGCAGAGCTGTGAATCCACCCTGTAGGTTAGAGCAGGAATTTGTAATCTGTTCAGGGTGCCGGTAATAGCTCACCTACTCTTCATTTAGCATACCGGAGGATCTTTAATGTCCACCAACTAATGCCAGTAGATGGGATGCTCAGTTGAACGTCCATCTGAGGGACGAAACACACATTGATGCCTTGCCTTGCATGCAAACCACCAGGGTAACAGATTATAGCTGGGTCCAGATTTGAACCCAGATGGAGTGCTTTACTCTAGCTTACTCTACAGTTTATCATATTTATCCTTGATTGATTCTTTATTTACTTGCCTTGTTCAATCTTACATCCAATTCCTGCCTGTTTGCATACATTGCACTGTCACCTGTTCAGCTCTTTCATTAACCCTCATGTGAGCTTTTAAATTAGTTTTAAAACATCGGTGAGGAGAACCATAAATTTACAGCAATACCAGGCAATCAGAGAACCGATTTATTTATAATGCACAGAACTCTTGGTTGAACCCCATTTTAACAAATAAATTTAATTTGATGTAACAAACACTGATACACTACGAAGATTATTTTGGTATTACATTTTTTTTCAAAATTTGTTCAGCAGTTCCAGAGACGACAGGATAAAACCCTAATATGGCCATTTTATTATAGGGGAACCCTATAATAAAATGTTCCCCGTCCCATCCCCATCCCTCTCCCTTCCACAGTTCACCTAATGTGTCTGTTCCCCACTGTTTTGTCCCTTCCAGTCCGGCCCATCTTGTCTCATGCCTCCTTGCTGTGAGTTGTGTGTTAGCTCTCATACGAGCCTCGACCAAGGTATACAAAAAAAAAAAAAAAAAAAAAAAAACCCAAACACCGACATCCATGCTTAGTTATCCTTAAAAGTTATTAATTATTTATTGTGATGTGATGCCTTTTTTAGTCTTGCCCCAAAGGGGATTCAAGAGTCCTGCAATGACTGTGTGTGTGTGTGTGTGTGTGTGTGTGTGTGTGTGTGTGTGTGTGTGTGTGTCCACATCTATTTATTTTTACTTAAAAAAGATTTTTTTTCTCTGCAACTGCTTGTCTGATCGATGTGGAACTTTAAACATAGGAGGGACTCCCTTTGGAGAATATTTTATTCATAACTCTGACACCATAGGTCACATGCTATGGCAGCCATATTGGATTAAAGGAAAAAATATTGGACATCTCCGAAACCGGTCAAAGAAAAAAATTGAAACTTAGCATAATATGTCATCAACTCCCAATGGGGTATATATGGTGATAATGATGATATCATTGGTGAAGTGGAATTAAAGTTGGAAGTGGAAGTGGAATTGGTTGAATTGCCCAAAATGTCTTCATCTTCTGAGGGTGTAAAACACAGAATCCAGGAGCAGTTGGGTGCGACTGGGCAGGGTGGGTACAGAGAATGAGAAGTTGGGGCCACAAGATTTGGAAGCAAACACCGAAATGAGGCATTCGGCCTTTCACGAGCGGAGTCGGCTAGCTGTGGTGCCATTTGAAGAGAGAGAATGGATGTAGGGGGGCATACTCAGGAGACAGACTTAACAAGGCAGCACCAAGTTTTAGGGGAGGGAGACAAGTTTTGAAAGTTCAATGTTGAGGTTGCACAGATGTGTTCTGGCTCTCCTAAGAGTGAACACATACTTGTTGCGGGTTTTTTTGGAATGCTTTGAGATTGCTTTCAGTTGGGTTTGCTTTGCAGAAAGCGAAGGCAAGTTGTTTCGTAGCAACTGCCTCACCATAGGATTCAGTGTACAATGAGCAGGAAGAATGGTAGGATAACTGAAGATGAGATGGTATGGATCTGTGCATAATCAAGATCAAGTTTTTGTGGAAGCATTCTAAAGCTGAGTTTATGGCAGGGGCAGGAGATATAGGAGAACAGTCCTGAAGGGAGATGACTGCTTGCGGTCCCTGCCAATCTGCCTGAGTGAAATTCCAGACTCGCCGGCATTGAGGCAGCTTTCTGAGAGTAGCCAAAGAGATGTTGACTCTCACAAGCATATGTTCAAATGAACCAATTGGAGCAGAGGAGGAGCAGGAGACATTTGTGGGGATGTTAGTCACATCACAAAGTCGACAAGGGAGAATTTGCCATTGGGAGAAATCTGGTCAGAAAGTTCACAGATGGATGCAGTTCTATGGAGTCAAAGAAGTCTTTTGCCAAAGTGCCATGGCTGGTGAGAGAGGTACCAATACTCAGCCAGTTTGCCTGGTGACAACTGAAATCACCACATTTGAGGAAGTGAGAGCTGGAATGAATGGAGTAGGCATTGAGGGTTGGAGCCTTTGAGGGGGTGGGGTTATGGGGAATGTTTAATTGTGTGGGGTGAAGGGGAGGCTGAGAGGGGGTTGGGTGAGGAAGAAGCTTTTAGGGGGTGGGGTGAGGAGGGATGCAGAAAGAGGGGACATGAAGTGGAGGGAAGTTGAAAGGGGAGGGGGGTATCCATAGAAGAGGTGGGTTTTGAAGGATGTGGAGGAGATGGGGCGGTGAGGGGGGTGGGGAGGGGGTGGTGTACTGACACCATGAAAGGTCATGAAGGGGATTTCATTGTCATGATGGACAACCTCTGCAAACTGGACTTCTCAAGATTCCCAAATTGGACAAATGGAGATGAAGATCCTGTGATGGGTGGGAATAATTTGTTGGTGAAGGCACCTTTCTGGGTGGTGTTGTCGGTGCAGGAGGAGGACCAAGTGCTTTGCTGACAGACAGTTTGGGCAAATAATGTATGGGAAGGAGAAGAAGAAGAAAATGAAGAAGAGGAATAGATCGTGGCGAAGAAGAAGAACACATGAAACTATTTTTTTTGCTTTGGTGTTAAACAACAGTTGCGGTTGCTGCTGCTGTTTAACAGGAAACTGAAAGGGAGCAAACCCGAGTTCTTGAGGCCCGAGCTTACATCTACTATAATTAATCTATATACCCCAGAGAAGATACTAACATGACCCTTCCTACCACTGTGTGTACTAGTTGATTAAAATAAACATTTATCGATGTTCTCCATTTACTTGTTGAGTTACTGTCATCAGTATTATGTTATTCATACATAGATTTATTAAGTTCTGTATGAATTTATGTTGATCGTATGTCTTTAGTGTTAATTTTAGTGAGCTTGGGATGACTGAAAATTACTGCCGAGGAACGCGTCCTCAGTTTTTAACATTATGCCAATGGAAAAAAACGTCTTTGATTTACACTTTTTCACACAACACTCGACTTTGTGGAAACACATCTTGAGTGTTAAGTGAGGACTCCCGGAAATGAAAACATTTAAAAAAACTGAAAAAGGATGTAGGGATGTTGCTCGAAAAAGCATGTGCAGTAAACAAGATAGGCATGGTCATAAGAAATGATCATGTGAAACCATCCCAACATCTTTCTTGAAATATGGGTTGTCCCTCGAAGACACGAACTGTCTGTATTTATGAAAAGTTATATTGAACCCAATACCCGAGTTGTATATCCTGAGGCATCAAGCAATCAGCCAGCGTTCAGTGCCGATATATCACCTGTGCTATTTATTTATTTATTTTGGGAACAATCGAGGCTTTGCATATATATATATATACATATATATATATATATATATATATATATATATATATATATATATATATATATATATATATATATATATATATATATATATATATATATATATATATATATATATATATATATATATATATATATATATATATATATATATATATATATACATACACACACACATATGTACGAGGTCCATCTAAAAAGTAATGGAACTGACTTCAGAGAAATTTTATTCCAAAAAATATATTGAAATCACAGCTTATCCCCTTCAAAATAGTTTCCCTCCAGTCTCACACACTTGTCCATCCTCTTCTTCCACGCTTCGATGCACCCCCGAAATGCTTATTTTGGAATCCTCTCGAGCTCCGTCATTACGGCCCTTTTGATGGCCTCCACATCAGGAAATCGGGTCCCCTTGATCACCCACTTGTGCTTGGGGAATAGGAAAAAATCACAAGGGGCCAAGTCTGGTGAATACGGGGGTTGCTCCAGAGTTGACACGTTCCTCTCCGCCAGAAACTGTCAGATACTTATGGCACTGTAAGCAGCGGCGTTGTCATGGTGGAGCACCCAGGCGTTGTTCTCCCACAGATCCCTCCTCTTTTCCCGGACTGATCTCATGAGGTACCGGAGGATCTCTTTGTACACGTATTGATTCATTGTTTTACCCTTTGGTAGAAACTCGAAGTGGATGATGCCCTTGATGTCAAAAAACACGATGAGCATCACCTTGACCTTCGACTTCAACATCTTTGCTTTCTTTGGTCTTGGTGATGCCGGACTTTTCCACTGACTACTCTGCCGTTTGGTCACAGGATCGTATTTGAATATCCACAATTCATCGCCAGTAATGACTCTCCCGAGCAGGTCTGGATCGTCCACGAGACGCTCGATAATGTCTTGACAGACAGTGACTCTTTGCTGTTTCTGGTCCTCGAACAACAGCTTGGGGACCATCTTTGCGCACACCTTGCGCATTTTGAGATTTTCAGTGATGATGCTCCAGACAGTGTCCTTGTTGATGGAAAGTTCCTCAACAATCATCTGCACCGTGAGTGACGATCTGCGTGCACCATCTGCTTCACACGCTCAATGTTGTCCGCCGTTCTGCTTGTTGAAGGCCTTTCAGACCGTGGATCGTCTTCAACGTCCTCCTGTCCCTCTTTGAACCTCTTGTGCCATTCAAATGCACGTGTACGTGACATCGTTTCTTCCCCATAGACTTGCTACAGCATTGCGAATGATTCGGAAGGTGTTTTGCCAAGCTTGGCAAGAAACTTCAGATTGGCTCTCTGCTCACGACTCAGAGCGCGATGACTCAGACGAGACAACGTTAAAGCACGACCTGTAAAAAATCACACAATGAGCGCAGTCAACTATCACCAATCATATATATTGCTGGAATGTTCTGAAAGACTGTGACGCAACACATTCATTCAAGTTGTGTAAGTGGAGCACACAGCAGGCTCAGTCCCGTTACTTTTGAGACGGACCTCGTATATATATATACATATATATATATATATATATATATATATATATATATATATATATATATATATATATATATATATATATATATATATATATATATATATATATATATATATATATATATATATATATATATATATATATATATATATATATATATATATATATATATATATATGCATATACACAGTATATATATATATATATATATATATATATATATATATATATATATATATATATATATATATATATATATATATATATATATATATATATATATATATATATATATATATATATATATATATATATATATATATATATATATATATATATATATATATATATGCATATACACAGTATATATATATATATATATATATATATATATATATATATATGCATATACACGTATATATGCATATACACAGTATATATATATATATATATATATATATATATATATATATATATATATATATATATATATATGCATATACACAGTATATATATATATATATATATATATATATATATATATATATATATATATATATATATACTGTGTATATATATATATATATATATATATATATATATATATATATATATATATATATATATATATATATATATACTGTGTATATGCATATATATATATATATATATATATATATATATATATATATGCATATACACAGTATATATATATATATATATATATATATATATATATATATATATATATATATATATATATATATATATATATATGCATATACACAGTATATATATATATATATATATATATATATATATATATATATACATATGCATATACACAGTATATACATATATATCTATATATTTATATGTTTGTGCATTTCACATTAATGTCTGAAGCACATCCAAGAAATCCCACCTAACATTTTGACCAGTTCATGTTTAGAATCTTTCTTCGACGCGTTCCCGTTTCCCTTTCACTTGTTGAAAATAATTCATCGGACGTAATCCATTACTTTGTGTATATTGTAATCCTCTGTGTTGTGTTGAGTTTGTGTACCTGCCATTTTGATGGGCTTTTCTCTTAGTTTGTATTATTCTATGACAGCAGAAACTCGTGAGAATAAAGCATTACAGATGGAGAGACTGGGCTTCTTTTATATATGACAAAGTAAGAATATAATAATGAGCCCGAGTAATTGTGTAATAATTGTCTGTGATCATTACCACAGTAAGTGTGACTATGGTCTGTATTACACATGTTTAATTGATATACTTGTGGTCCTTTAAGTCTATTCCATGAATCTTAAACTCCAAGAAGAAAGATTTAATCACCGGCTGAAGGTCAAATAAGTTGACGTAAATCAGGCTCAGTTATGTTCAATGCTGAGAAATTATGTCAGAAAGTTTTACGGTTCCACACGTTGAACATTTAAACATGTTTTCGAGCCGTTCTTTATTGTCTTGAAAATATTTTGGCGGACCCTGTATCATGAATTTTTGATGCATCAACCAAAAGAACATATCTGTTAATTTTAATGAGTGATGTATTTTTAGAGGGGGGAGGTAGTGGGGGGAGGGAGAGGGGATGATACATTCCTAATTTGCTCAGAAAGACAAGGTTAAACATGTAAAAAGAAAAGGTGATTCAAATTAACAAATCATTGCCAAGTAATAAATAAAACTTGTTATTTTTGGAACATTCTTCATGACCAAATACAACCAGTTCTGATCATCATGCCATTGCACTTTCCTGTGACTTGTTTGTTCATCAGAATACAATGAAAAAAATAAACAGAAAAGTTAGTGGAATTTGAACTCAAGGTCTCTGTAACATGAAACAACTGCTTAAAATGACTCTAATCTTGGTGCTCATTGTAGAGATAAAGCTCCCGTTAAAATCTGTAAATGAGTGTACAAATTCATGGAATTTGTGTCCTGCAGTACTCCCACTACATTGACTGATGTAGTGGGAGTACTGACTGGCAGACAGCAACTGCTTCACTCTTTGTTGTCTGGAATTGATTAGATGCTGGTCTGAAAAGTGTCCTTCAATCCCGGCAAATGTTACAATCTCACCCTGTTGTTCCAAAGGGATTGTTCAACAAATCCGCTTATCTATTTTCATAGTCAACCACTGGAAGAAGAGGAAGAGGTTCAGTCACGACATACAGTATAGTAAAGCTGACCCCGAAAATCTCACTGCATACTGGGCATCTTCAATTGTTGCAACTCATTCCTAGAAAAATCTGAACTACTCACAGCCAACGAGGCCATTGCCGCTGCCTAAACTGAATTCTGCTTTCCATGACGGTCTAATGTCCCTGGTTTATGTGGAGTCTGTCTCTCCTGATTCCGTGGAATCTAAAGCTCTTGACATTATTGGTATCTCTCATGACGCGACTGAAGGATAGTACCTTTTGCTGTCACATCGCAGACAAGTCAGTGGACTCTCTATTTTTCACTTCCTGGTCTAGCTCCCTCTGCTCTCTCGGTCCTCCGACCTTTGCCAGGTATTCAAAGATGCGATGTTCTTCCAGTAACCCCCACCTGTTTGAACTCCCAAAATTCAGGTTTAATACACATCTCCACGTTTCCCCCTCTTTTTTTCATGTTTGTGTAACTGTCTTTCAGAGATGGTTTAATCACACTCTTCCTGCCAGAGCTTCAAGCAAGCAATGTATGACCATCTCATGTAATCTTTGCTCGTGATCGTGTATTGACATGATTGCTACCTAACTCCACCCTCTTACATGTATGTACAGTGTTCCACCCCTCCTCTTTCTCCTTTTTTGTGTGCGTTCATTCCCTTACTTGTTTGTGTCTAACTGTTACCCCATTGCGCCACTGTCAGTTCATTGCCTTTTTAACCTCTGTCACCACTTCCATGAACCTAGATTTTGTGTACAAAAACAACTGCCTTTGAGTTGATCCTATACTGAAACAGAACCTACCATTATTTAATACTAACAAATGCCACCTGTCACTTTGCTGACAAGAATAATAAGGGAGGTGGGGGGGGGGGACAAAGAGATGGTGTGGAGTGGTGGGAAGGAAGAGAGAGAAGAGGGGGGCAGGCAGATCGGATCAGATCTGAGCAGATCAGAATATAATGAAAGCAGATTGCACAAAAAGGTGAAACATTGCAATGTCGTGTTAAAAAAATATATTTCACATTTTCAGTGGGCGGACTGGATGACATCAAGGCACCACATGACACCATGGGGCCGCACTGCAGGTGTGTAGGACCTGAACTTTGTACTTTGATCCATCGACCAGTTAGTACAAAGGAGAATATGATGTATTCTTGGTTGTGTTTAGCAGAGTGACGGTGCGTGCCACCTACGAGTACTTTTGTCTGTCAATTAACACTGTATGTAGTGCTGAATAGCACAGGTGACTGAACTGCAAATGTAATACCTCGTCGCTCACTTCACCTCACCAGGTCACTCACTTGGCACTACCATGTCGTAAAAAGACATTAGTGAACACATCATCCCCCCCCCCCCGCCCCGACTCCCTCCACGATACCTTATTGGTTAGGAAGCAGCATTGCCAAAACATCCAAGCAGCAATATAACTAGAAGCTTGCCATATCAAATAATGTACCACTTCATGACTTGCAAATACCAGATGATTACATTCACTTACACTGGAGAACAAATACTAATATGTTTTGGTCATTGTGGTAACTAAAGTAATATAAGATGCTGTGTCGACTGCTCTTCCCTGCTGCAGACCTCTGGTTGGTTGGACATGTTGCTGCGTTTGAGTCTGGGGGGTAACTTCTAAAATCTATCTATTTGGATTCTTCTCAACATCTTTGCTCTTTGTTCCTTTCATACTTATTTCCATTTAGTCCGGGAGCCAACCGATCAAAATTAAAAAAAAATTGCCCGGTCTGCTATAAAATTTTTGTGTTGATTTTCATAAAGAGACACCCTTTGAGTATATGAAAACCAATGTTGGCAATGGTGAAACTCTTGCGCAACAACACAGTCAACACTTTTGCGAGCCCCCTCTGATAACACAATGTTGGCAAAAGCGAAGATGTAGGATGGGGGTAGGGGTAATTCATATTGTCCTAAAATCATAACCACTAAACCTATATACACAAATGACCCCTCATATTAAAGAGGAGTTCATTTCCTATATCACAATTGGTGTAGATTTAACCTACCTACAATTGACAAGGTTATATGTCAAACAACAAAAGATTTATGCAACTCAGAAATGCTTGACTATCAATGGGGTCAGGAACAAGAACATACTTTTACATGCCATGGTTTTAAGGAAGATAAAATTAGAAATGGATTAACACAATATTGTGACATGAAACATCCTCTTCAGAGGAAGAGTCACTCTCTGAAACAACTCCACCACATGAACCTCTCTGACCAAGGCATATGCATGTCACTCAGCAAGGCACAGCAGCCTTTTTGCATGAACATCGTTTCAGACATTTGGATAATTTGCACATGCAAGACACCGTTTTGTCTATGTTTGGCTTGGCTGGCTTAGACATGAGAATTGGGACCAGTTTTCCATTGATAAGGGTTCTGCCAAATGTTGTGGATGGGGATAGTGCTCGGTCACTGAGATGTGCACGTCTATACAGAAGCAATTGATACAATGCTCTTAAAACAAGGAAGTAAAACGCATCTTCTGTTGCTGGCAGTGACCTAAGGTCTAATTTTGAAGAGACAAACATATGCTGCCTGAGGGTATCCAAACAGCTGAACCCTTTTTGGCCATGCAGAGCAGTCCAGTATACTCTGGCCTCATCAATGACACATTCTGTTGCTGCCATTTCACTATCTCTTCCAATATCAACAAGGTGGGGAAGGTTTCCTATCAGTCCCAGAGAAACCTGTGCCGCTCTTCTTTTCACAGGAACACAGGCATCATCCCAACTGACTGGAAGAGGGGCCTTGTTGTCCATCTCTGGAAAGGGAAGGGTGATCGCCAAGACTGCAACAACGACCGAGGGGTGACGCTGCTCTCAGTGCCGGGCAAGGTCTTTGCTCGGATAATTCTTGATAGGGTTCGCCACCATCTGCTTGAGCACCAGCGTCCAGAGCAGTCAGGCTTTACACCAAAGAGGTCAACGATTGACCGTATCCTTGCCCTTCGTGTCCTCACCGAACGCAGACGAGAGTTTCGGCAGGGGCTGCTTGCAGCCTATGTTGATCTCTGTAAAGCGTTCGATTCAGTGAATCGGGATGTCCTCTGGAGGATTCTTGGTCTTCGTGGGGTGCCACCGAAACTGATCGATCTGATGTCTGAACTCTACTCTGGTACTGAGAGTGCTGTGAAGTGTGGTGGTACCATCTCTGACTTATTTCCAGTTGTTACTGGAGTTCGTCAGGGATGTGTACTTGCCCCCACACTTTTCAGCACTTGTATGGACTGGATTTTAGGGAGGATGTCGGAGAGATCAAGTTGCGGTGCATCGTTTGGCAATGTCAAGATCTCGGACCTTGATTTTGCAGATGATGCAGTCATCTTTGCGGAGACTTTAGACATCCTCTTGGGGGCCCTCGAGGTGCTGAATGAGGAGTCGGAGCCGTTGGGATTACGGATTTCTTGGGTCAAAACTAAGATCCAGGCTTTCGGTGACATCTTGGATGCTGCTGTCCTGTCTGTGTCTGTTTGTGGTGAGGATGTTGAGGTCGTGGATAGATTCACTTACCTTGGCAGTGATATTCATGTCTCCGCAGGTTGTGAGCCGGAGGTCAATAGACGTCTGGGTCGGGCCTGGGGAGTCATGGATTCACTGGATCATGGGGTGTGGCGCTGCCGGTACCTGTGCGGGAGGACGAAAGTCCGAGTCTTCAGGTCCTTGGTACTTCCAGTCTTGCTCTATGGGTGCGAGACTTGGACTTTGACCAAGGATCTGAGACAGAGACTTAATTCCTTTGGTACCAGGTCTCTTCGAAGAATCCTTGGCTATCGCTGGTCGGATTTTGTGTCCAACGAGCGGTTGCTGAGAGAGACTCGGATGAGATTTGTTACCTGCATAGTCCGTGAGCGTCAGCTGCGGCTGTATGGACATGTGGCTCGTTTTCCTGATGCTGATCCTGCTCACCAGATTCTCTCAGCGAGGGAGTCTCATGAGTGGAGGAGGCCAGTGGGCCGACCACGTGCCTCATGGTTGCAGCAGGTTGACCATCATCTCAAGGAGATGGGGATGGGCCTGGCATCTGCCTGGGGGATGGCCAGATGGAGGCCCCTGGAGTACCGGCAGAAAGTGGACGCAGCGACGCACTGTTCTGGCACATGCTCCCATACCTGACCTGACCTCTTCTTTTCCCCTTCTGAATGGGTAGCTCACTGTGTCACATCCACACAACACATATGTGCACAGAAGTGTAGCTGCGACATCAAGAGGATTTTCTGGTACTTCTTGCTCAACACTTCTACCAGCTCATGAATAGGTAGGTATTGATTCTGCCGTTGTATCCAGAGTTCTTGCAATGTGTTCAAGCAGCAGAAGTGATATATACACAGCATAATTATGTCTGTATCTGTTGCATGCACAACAGCTCGATGGTGATCAAGATATTCCACACAATATGCAAGATGAGCAATAATCCTTGTGTCTGCCTCTTCATGTTCTTCACAAGGTAAGTCCAGAACTGAACTTGATGCTGATGTGATGGAAAGAGTGTGACCTTTGTTTTCCATCATACCACCAAGAATGATGGTCACTCCATCCGGAATAGCTTCAGGACTCTCACAAAGGGAAGTGCCAATGAAGTTCTGAAGATTTCCTTTATTTCTTGGATTCTTCATGAGTAAATTCCAGTCCGGAATTTCTAGACTCTTGGATGGTGAGAATTGTCTTGCCTGGTCTGTCTGGTTTCTCCTCTGCTGCTCATCACCCTTCAAAGTATGGCTATCATCAAAATCATACTGATCACCAATGATGTTGACACAGTTGCACATTTCAGGTTTCAACTGCAGGATACACCTGCTTGCGAAGATACAGCTGGGGAAGTTCACCAAATGTTTTCACACCCATTTTTTGGTATTCATTTACAAATGCCATTGTGTCTACCAGATAAACTGTGTATAGGTCACTCTGTGGTAATGATGGCAGCTGTAAAACAACATCCTGCTCAGCTTCAGCAATTAGCACTGCCACGAAATCAGACTTGTTGCCTTTGCGCATTACAAACCCCTGTGCTAAGCGTGGATCAACCTCAAACAGGGATGATGGATAGTCTGTCCACTCATGGGAAAATGCAATCTGTCTTGTGACTGGGTCGGCATCTCGATAGAAACACAGCACACGTGTAGCTGCAGTCTCATCTTGATAGATCCTGATTAAACTCTGTTGCCTTGATGGGTTTGATTTCTTCTGTGAGGAGAAAGTTACCAGCTTCAGTGGTTCAATCTTAATAGAGACCACCTCTTCTGCTTTCATAATGGCTTCCATGCCCTTAGCTTGAGCATGGACCAAGTCTTTTGAAGCATCCTTCTCACCAGTTGCTCTATTGAGCAGATCCACTTGGTTGTTACACTGGAATGGGTTTATCATCTGCTGGCATATCACTTTCTTGATCTCCTCAACATGCATATGTTCTTCTGTTGCCTGCTTATGTGTTTCTCCATGATGAGTAGATTCCTGTTGGCCTAGATTAGCCATAGACTTTATGTTCTCTGATACAGCTGTGAGAAATGGTGCTGTCTTCACATATTTATCTCGAGCAGCTGGTGCCTGAGATATGCCTTTGAACAGAGATGTCTTCCCTTCATTGTTATATGTCTGCTCCAGGGCCATGTCACTCCAAACACCATTGAATTTTCCTTTGGAAGAGTGAACTGTGAAGTACCCAACCTGGATCCAGCAAACCTTAACCGAACTGTGTTCAATAGAGTAAGAGGATTTTGGGGTAGGGGTAACTTTGGTTGACAAAAATGTTAATTTTCTCTTTAAAAATTGATAGAACTCACTCAAATTTGCTGTTTTAATTAGCCATGGATACCATGTTCATATCACATTAAGAGAAATTAGTATTCTAATGCAGCATCTGCCTATGATAAGAAAAGTTCTAAAGGCCATCTTCAAAAAACGTTATTTTTAAGGCATTTTTCACAAAATTATGTACTTTTACGAGGTTTACTTCCACAAAGGCAATTTTTTTTTCTCATTTTACAATGCACTGATTGAATTCTTACATTTAGTTCACATTTATTTTTAATGAATGTGATTTTTTAATTTTTTTAGAAATTTTATTGACAATTACTGTTTTATCAAATTTTTCAAATCTTCCTCAAACAAAAACGTCCGCCAAAATTTTTCGCAAGAGCTTATGAATTGCCAACATTGGTTTTCATGAACTGCAAACATATATCTAAACATCCTGGGGGTGTAAAATTTTATAGCAGAGGCTGTAAGGTCCAACCCTAAAACAGCCTCGTACACAGGTTGGCTCCCGGACTAATTGTTGTTTTTTTCACAATTCTCTTTATTCATTCTAATTCTTGCTATTTCTTCTCTTTCATCTCTATATTCCTCTCTTTCATTATCTATCTCTCGAAGGAGAAGTGAATTCTTGCAGAAAATTTTCTGTAAGGTTCACTTGGCTGCACCTGGATGGATTTGAGGGTAGTGGAGCAGCGGCTGAAACCCGAATCCTATTCAGGTTCCTCCTGATGACTCCATCTTTGCTCTTTACTTCTTTGGATTCCTTATTGGTCTTTCATTTGATTTGTATCATTAGGCACTAAATTGATTGTCTTATGTTTATTTTTCTTGTTTCTCATTTTGTCAGGTCAGTCTTTTGAGACTGCCACTGGTAACATGAAACTCATTGCTACCTGATTAGTCTGCATGGTCAGGTTGTCGCTGACTAAACTGACACCACTCACCTGCTTTGCTCGTAGGGAGGGTGACTGTGACACCCTGCCAGGACTAAAAACAACACCTGAGAAAGGGTGGATGAGCTCCTTTCGGGAGCTAACAGCTATCCAGTATGGAGATGATGTCTCCTAAAAAATCCCAATGGGGGTAGGAAAATGTATTTTTTCCGCCTGGCCTCCTGTACAGTGGTCCTTTGAAGAGGTTTCCTTATTTCAGGACTAGGTGAAGGTTTTGCCAGTTTTTCCTCTTCTTCTTTTTCTCTGTCACCCTTTACATTTAGTGGCTCTCAGCCTTGTTTTGTCTGGAACCCTTTACATTTAGTGGCTCTCAGCCTTGTTTTATCTGTAACTCTTTATATTTAGTGGCTCTCAGCCTTGTTTTATCTGTAACCCTTTACATTTAGTGGCTCTCAGCCTTGTTTTGTCTGTAACCCTTTACATTTAGTGGCTCTCAGTCTTGTTTTGTCTGTAACCCTTTACATTTAGTGGCTCTCAGCCTTGTTTTATCTGTAACCCTTTACATTTAGTGGCTCTCAGCCTTGTTTTGTCTGTAACTCTTTACATTTAGTGGCTCTCAGTCTTGTTTTGTCTGTAACCCTTTACATTTAGTGGCTCTCAGCCTTGTTTTATCTGTAACTCTTTATATTTAGTGGCTCTCAGCCTTGTTTTGTCTGTAACTCTTTACATTTAGTGGCTCTCAGCCTTGTTTTGTCTGTAACCCTTTACATTTAGTGGCTCTCAGCCTTGTTTTGTCTGTAACTCTTTACATTTAGTGGCTCTCAGCCTTGTTTTATCTGTAACCCTTTACATTTAGTGGCTCTCAGCCTTGTTTTGTCTGTAACTCTTTACATTTAGTGGCTCTCAGTCTTGTTTTGTCTGTAACCCTTTACATTTAGTGGCTCTCAGCCTTGTTTTATCTGTAACTCTTTATATTTAGTGGCTCTCAGCCTTGTTTTGTCTGTAACTCTTTACATTTAGTGGCTCTCAGCCTTGTTTTGTCTGTAACCCTTTACATTTAGTGGCTCTCAGCCTTGTTTTGTCTGTAACTCTTTACATTTAGTGGCTCTCAGCCTTGTTTTATCTGTAACCCTTTACATTTAGTGGCTCTCAGCCTTATTTTGTCTGTAACTCTTTACATTTAGTGGCTCTCAGTCTTGTTTTGTCTGTAACCCTTTACATTTAGTGGCTCTCAGCCTTGTTTTATCTGTAACTCTTTATATTTAGTGGCTCTCAGCCTTGTTTTGTCTGTAACTCTTTACATTTAGTGGCTCTCAGCCTTGTTTTGTCTGTAACCCTTTACATTTAGTGGCTCTCAGCCTTGTTTTGTCTGTAACCCTTTACATTTAGTGGCTCTCAGCCTTGTTTTGTCTGTAACCCTTTACATTTAGTGGCTCTTAGCCTTGTTTTGTCTGTAACTCTTTACATTTAGTGGCTCTTAGCCTTGTTTTGTCTGTAACTCTTTACATTTAGTGGCTCTCAGCCTTGTTTTCTCTATTACTCTTTACATTTAGTGGCTCTCAGTCTTGTTTTGTCTGTAACCCTTTACATTTAGTGGCTCTCAGTCTTGTTTTGTCTGTAACCCTTTACATTTAGTGGCTCTCAGCCTTGTTTTGTCTGTAACCCTTTACATTTAGTGGCTCTGAGCCTTGTTTTGTCTGTAACTCTTTACATTTAGTGGCTCTCAGCCTTGTTTTCTCTGTAATTCTTTACATTTAGTAGCTCTCAGTCTTGTTTTGGGTGAATGCCAATTAAAAAAACAAATTCTCCAGGTAAGATATTGTAAGTGGTGGTGGTATTTTGTGATGGTGGTCATGATGGTACAAATATGATTATACTGTATTTATCTTTCCAATTGAGATTGTGGAGGTGGTCATTGTGGCGGAAGCTGTAAAGTATTACTCCCTGTAGATAGATAGTACCATTACAATGGAGGATCCAAGGAACCAAAAGCCTGAAAAGTCATGCAGTGAAGTCTGTATCACTCATAAACTATCACTGGACATCAGATTAAATGATCACCTTATTATAACCCTCAAACATTTGAATCATGGAACACATTCATGGAGGCCACACTAATATGGAACCATGCCCCTATCCTGGATATTGTTGGGTCCTTGACAGGCAAAGAGATTCCCCAAATCTTCTACCACAAGAAAAGCAAGAGTGTATTCACGATGAAGCGTGACTTGGAAGCACCGAAACAGAAAGCAGAATCAAATCTAATTGATGCTAGAACTAGCTGCTCTACGAGTAAGAGGAAAGCCAGGAGGTTGTCTTCAGAGTCGTGCATCTACCAACAAGACGATATTTTCTGTGGGAAAGTGGTGTCACAAGGGTACATTGACATGTAAAATATTGACCAGGCCATTGATCTGAGAGCTGATGTAAGGATTCACAATTGTGGGGTCAGCAAGTGCAACCCAAATATCTTGGTTGTCACCAGTAGGGACAGAGTATCTGCCTAAGCACGCCTCCATTTCTCTTGCCACAGGAATTACACAAGGCCCAAACCAACAGCAACAGAACATGCTGACATGGACAATGCCATGGATTCTGAAAACCATTGGATGCAAAATGAAGCATATGAGGAATTGTTTCAATGCATATGAAATGACATCATCCCCAACAAACAAATTGTCCAAGTGAAAACCCTGACAGAAAAGGTGGACATCTTAATGATTTCCAAAGAAATGCATGGACTGACTCATTCCATCAAAAAAAAACAAAACAACAACATTCCATTGGAAAATGGAAAGTGAGCTGGGCGGATGTTCCCGACAATGGAGGGAAACTTGTAGTTGTGCCTGACAGTGTAACACTACAAGACACTGTCAATGAAATACAAACTTTGAAGAGAGAACTGAAAATTTGGAGAAAAAAAAAATGTACCAGTGCTAAACATAATGGCCATAATGAACTTTCAAATGTGATTATAAATAAGCACCCAAAGCCGCTCAAGATGAAGTTTTTTTCAGTCGTGTAGTTTTACATTTAATTATTCACACATCATGCACCCAATGAGCATCATTCATCAATAAATTTGTCACAGGAGCCATTTCCCAACATATTGATACCATCTGCAATCTTATCTGACATATATGTTGACAAGTATGTGCCCTGATTACGATTCTCACCTGACTCTCAAATTATACACTGACCATCGAATTATGATTCTCGCCAATTTCGAGACTGAAATTGGAATGCGACACTCTTGGCAATATTGTTTCAAAATTATTAAAAGTTTGGGTGACCCAATGACTCTTTGGTCTAGTTATTTACCATATGGGACACAATTTGGTAATTCCAACCTCAATATTATGCTACATTGGTGTTGTGACCAGGATTTCTAAGAATGAGGTTACAGTATGAGTATTCTCCTGTCTATGGTTGTCCACCCAGGAATGAATTCAATCCACGCGGTCTCATGAATGCTTCATACTGGATATACATTGGTGCATGAGGACTGCTCAATTATACATCTTCCCTTCCAGAACTCTATTTATTGATCCTTCTGCAATGATGTCTGTTTCTATGCAAAAGTCCCGAAGGCCAGCATCTTGGAATCCTGCACTGAGGGTTAACATTACATTGCAAATTGTGTGGAATGTGCCCAAGCGAAGGATGATTTTGTCCTATATGTCTGTGTATTTCCAGACGATCTCGACGGCTTCAGCTTATAGAGCCTGGTCCATGATCACACCGATGCCCTGCAACTTCAGTGTCTGTCTCACAAGTTCCGACTGTTTTAAGATTTCTGAAATGGTAGACAACTCTGTCGATGGAATATTTATTGTGGGCATGTAGCCGACAATGTCCTGTGAGACAATGATGGAGCCTCTTGTGGTGGTGTCAAACCCTGTGAAACTTGGTATTTTCTGTGTCACTGTGTCCTCCTGCCTGGCAACTATCCGGAGAAGATTTTTGGTACGAGCAACTTCCGTTGCTTCAATGCGTTTTCCTAAAGATGTTGTGTCTGTTTGCACCGGATGTGGCCCAACACGCTTTCCAGAAAATGTATACCGGCAGTTCTTCCTGTTCTACAGTTACTGTACGCTGCTTCTGCTTCTGAATGTTTGGGAGAGGATCCTTCAGGAGATGTGGTCCATATATTTTGGCCTGTACAGCATTGCCATTCTCTCGATGGCTGGTTCCTTTAGAAGTCACTATCTCTTCGAGTCTATCGATGTTGTCAAATTCCAAATTGGTGAACACATGTCTGGATACTAGCTGGAAGGACAGTTTGCTCATTCAAGTGAGCAGCAAGTTTTTGGAGGTATAATGTTGTCATTTTCTTCCATTTAAGTGTATGATATTCATTGACCAAGTTGGTTCAAGGTCTGAATTAATTCAACATTGCCCGTAAGTGTCTTAACAGTGTATGGGAGCAATAGATGCTTCGGGTTTTTTTTTTGCTGTCCACAGCTTTCTGCATAGATCATGTCCTTACTGAAGGATTGCATCAGGATACTGACCCTATTGGATGGCTCCTTGTGCTCTGGGTCACTGGTTAAAAGACCAAGCATGAATCACTGGAGATAGTCAGGCACCACAAAGGATTCCTTATCAACATCCATGGGCCATGGGGTTGGTGTTTTTTTGTTCCTTATCATTGATCGCAGGTGTGATGATGTGTGATAGATGATTTTGGGAATGTTTGATGATTTTTTTTGTATCCATTGTCGAGACTCATATGAGAGCGAACACACAACGCACAGCAAGGGGGGGAGGGGGGCATGAGACAAGAGGGGTGGGAGAGGGAAGGACAAAACAGTGGGGAACAGAGACATTGGGAGATCTATGGAAGGAGGAGGGATGGGGTGGGGAACATGGGGTAAACAAAATGGACATTACAGGGACTTTCAGGAAGGAAAGCAGGGAATTTGAAAGAGGTGGGTTTGTGATGGAGTAACGTGGGTCGAAACGATCAAGGATTTGGATGGGGAAAGATAATAGGTGGTAGTGAACAGCTGTTTTGAAGGCCTGAAGGGAAGAATGGGATTGAACAGAGTGAGGGAGTTTATTTCAAAGGCGGGGAAAAAGAGGAATGAAAGAGTGAAGGTGAGAAGTGATTCATGATTTTGGTAGTTTTACCAGAAGGGGGTTGTTGGCGGACCTTGAGCGCCCTGTGGAAATATGGTGGGGACATATCACAGACAGAGCAAGGGGAGGGGGGGGGCGAGACCGAGACCGGAGAGGAGACGGTAGAGGACAGAAAGACCACCGACCTGCCTGCGGTGAGACAGTGAGAGGCCCAAAGACTCAGCCTCATCGCGGGAGATACCGATGATTCGAAATGCCTTGGTTTCCACAGCGTGAAGCCGAGAAAGGTGAGAGGCAGGAGCACCAACCCAGAGGGGAAAGCAGTACTCCATCAGGCTGCCAGATAGTGAGACCCAGAAGCTTGAATGAAAGGACATAACTTTTTACCATTATATGAAGAATTTGATATCCTTGACAACAAGATACAAAGCTTTTGTGAAAATCCTTGTATACATTCTTTATACACCATAAACTGACAATGATGCTATACATTTTGGGTGAAAAATCTGGTAACCGGTGACCTTGGAGGTGGAGTTGCACAGTATATTGAGTGATAAAACAGAGAAGGCAAAGAGGTACACATTGCTTTCACGCATTTTCCATCTCTAGGGACCCTAGCCTTAATAAAAATCACAATTAGCCTGAACTCCTTCTGACTGGTACCAATGACGAAGGGGTCTGGCTCAATGGTTATTAGGATGCATGCAAAGTTTTGAATCGAAAGGTTTCACGGTTTTGGAGTTACGGAGGACACGCACAAACTGACTGACACACTGACATGCTTTCTTTTTTGTTACTATAGAATATAGATGATATGAATATTTATTGGTAAAGTATTCAAGTTTTGTATTTTATTCAGTAAAATGTAATTGGGTAGATGAGGTTGTCATGATTGGATATCTTGCAGGATTCATCCATAATAATCACATTTCTGGATTTATCCTAAACGACATTTTGCTTATTGTCCCTTTATGTTTGTTTATTTTTCTACATATTCTCAGCTGGGTGGTGATCGGTGGTTCTGTGGGGGAAGCATGTGGAGTCCTGCACTCAGGAAAGGCATTGGTACTGAGGGGCATTGGGCGGCGAGAGGTGTGCACCCCTGTACTGAATGCGACAGCTGCTGGCAGTTTGCGATTCCATTTTACTGCTGGTCTGTGGTTTAACAGAACTTTATTGAATGTCATCAATTGGTGTTGCATTTTATTGTAGCCTTTTCAAAATTTGTTTTGTATTGATGTGTTTTTTGATATTGTGTTATATGATATTTGATTGCATTGCATTGTTTTGTGGACATACTAAATTGGAAGCATTGATGGAACAAAGGGAATGTCTCGACTCACAGCCTGGAACTTCATTTCAGCAAAATCGAGCCAAGGCAGAACCAAAATCTAAGTCTCCTTATGTAAAGGCAAAGGATTTAAGGCAAATGTCTTAAACCAGGATAACAAATCAAGTAAAAATAAACGAACACACCTAATCTTGGAAAGTTAAATATGCAAGACCTTTTGTTATGAGGTCGACAGTTGATCTTGCATCAAAGGTGCATCCACAACTTGTATTTCATGAAAGAGTAATCTGTATTTTTTGGAAACGATAAAGTGGAAAATTTTGGAAACAATTCACTACCATAACCTTTCATAAATTACACACCAAATTACACCATGATGGCCATGAAAACCAATACCAAGACAAAGATGTAATGCTATTTGAAACACAAATGCAATGACATATTGATATTTATCTAATGGGGCTGATGATGTAGTAAACCCATTGGCATACTCGATTGGTAGAGCTTGTGGAGACGATTTTTCATGATTTTGGTTTCATTCCTGCAAAATACTTATGCAAGTGGATATGCAGACGATGCTGTTCTGTTATGCCAGCTTTTTAAAAATTTAACACAGAGTTGGGGTTCATGGAGTCGTGAAATAACATTTGATGCGGGGGTTTTCACTGACACAGAAGGGAACAAGCTGACATTTGACGGACATATATGACCATGACCTAAAATAAAGGTGGGGGATGGTGAAGATCAGAAGGAATAAAAAAAAAAAAACGGAAATGATAAATATGGCAGTGAGCTGCATCTTTCAAGCAGTAGAGGGCGCATGAATTAACAGACACAGGAAGGTGATTCCACAGGCAGGGGAAGAGAGGGGTGATGAATAAGCAGGTAAGCTCACAATAAGGGGCTTTCACCCGAGTAAATCTGGGAACAGCTTGAATATCAAAATGGTAATGGGAGCAAAACAAGATGAGAAACAGTGGAATATTGAAGGACCACAAACCTAGATATAGTGAGAAAGCAGTCAGCCCTATTCTCCAACCTCTTTATGGATCATGCCAATGATATTCAGAGAACTTTTATCCACTGCTTCTCAGAGCGAGAGGTGGAATGCAGGTGCAGAAGTCCACAAGTGAGATCAGTTCTCTATTGCACCTTCAATAAATGATCCATAGGCCATGGGTGGTTCTGCTTAACCAAGGAAAGGCTGCCCCAGTGCAGAATACCCAACTCCACCTGACTTTGACAGCCAGGTTGGAGATGTGCTCTGCCAATGAGGGAGAGGTCATAGCTGATACTGAGTTCAAGCGACGGAGATACTTCGATTACCTTTGACGTCCCAGTGCAAAAGGTTGCAAATGCCTATCCCTGAAAACATTCCTTGTTCCCTCTTAATCTTTTGTGCCACTTTTCTCTTGTTTGTAGAACTGTCTCTGAATGTCTGTGCTCTAAAACTGTGAAACTGACGAGCTGTTTAAAAAAAAAAAAACTTTTCCTTTTTGTTAACTTTCTCCCCACAGTTTTCATTTTATGATTTGTGGTTTTGGTGATCAGTTCACTGTCTATTCCCTTTTTTGTATTCAGAGTCAATGCTCGTGGAAGAGTTAGAACATAGAACGGATCAGGACGCAACAGAACAAAAGGAACAGCAGAAAGTGAAAATGTCAACAGCAAGACCAATGGATAAAATATATGATGTGAGACAAGGGATGTGGGTAATGATGAGCTGGAGGGGAGAATGCAGGGGGTGAATAAGATGGAAACAGAAGCTAAATTTGAAGGGGAAAGGGGGGGGTGATGGTGGTTTAAAAGGTGTCATGGTGAACATGGTGAGATGGTGGTGAACAGCTATCTTGAAGCACCTGGAGGGAAGAATGAGATTGAAGAGAATGTGGAAGTTGGTTCCACAGGCAGGGAAAAAGAGGAACAAAAAAGAGGAAGTGCAGAGGAGCAGTGATTCTGGATTTTGGGAGTTTCACTGGAAGGGGGTTGCTGGTAGACAATGTGCACCCTGCAGAAACATGGAGGGTGAGGGAGGGGGTCAAAGCACGGAAAGGGCAGAGGGTGCAAGACCAGAGAGCAGGAGGTGGAAGAAGACAGTAAAATGTGATAAAAAAAGAAGACAGATCACCGACCTCTCTGTGATAGTAAAATGATAGGCCCATAGACTCAGACTTATCGCAGGAGATTCCAATGATCTTGAAGGCCTTGGTTTTCACGGCAATAAGCTGAGCAAGGTAAGAGGCACGGGCGAGAGAGAGAGAGAGAGAGAGAGAGAGAGAGAGAGAGAGAGAGAGAGAGAGAGAGAGAGAGAGAGAGAGAGAGAGAGAGAGAGAGAGAGAGAGAGAGAGAGAGAGAGAGAGAGAGACACACAGAGAGAGACACACAGAGAGAGACACACAGAGAGAGAGACACAGAGAGAGAAACACAGAGAGAAAGAGAGACACAGACAGAGACAGACAGAGACAGACAGAGACAGACAGAGACAGACAGAGACAGAGAGAGAGACAGAGAGAGAGACACAGAGAGAGACAGAGACAGACAGAGACAGACAGAGAGAGACAGAGAGAGAGACAGAGAGAGAGAGAGACAGACAGAGAGAGAGACAGAGAGAGAGAGAGACAGACAGAGAGAGAGAGAGACAGAGAGAGAGAGAGAGACACACAGAGAGAGAGAGAGACACAGAGAGAGAGAGAGAGAGAGAGAGACAGACAGAGACAGACAGAGACAGACAGAGACAGACAGAGACAGAGACAGAGAGAGAGACAGAGAGAGAGACACAGAGAGAGACACAGAGAGAGACAGAGACAGACAGAGACAGACAGAGAGAGACAGAGAGAGAGACAGAGAGAGAGACAGACAGAGAGAGAGACAGAGAGAGAGAGAGAGAGAGACAGACAGAGAGAGAGACAGAGAGAGAGAGACAGAGACAGAGACAGAGACAGAGACAGAGACAGAGACAGAGACAGAGACAGAGACAGAGACAGAGACAGAGACAGAGACATACAGACAGACACATATAGATATATCAGGGTTGAAAGACATGTTCCAAGTGTTTGACCAGTTTGTGATTTTTGGCAGGGTCTGAAGAAAGTGAAGAGGCTGCTGCACACTTATTTGAAAAATGAGGGATGTTATGGCAGAGAATGAAGTTATCAGCAAAGAGATAAAGATGATTTTACAGAGTGAGAGAGACCATTGATGAAGATTCGCATTAGGAATAGGAGTGGGCCCAGAACACTGACTTGGGCCAATCGAGCCTTGACAGGGAGAGGAGATGAAAGGATTCCGTTGAGAGCCACACTTTTGCTCAGAGAGTGGAGGAAGTTACTAACCCAAGAGTGGAGTGGCCTTGGATGCAATAGGCAGAGAGTTTGGAGAGCAAGACAGGATGCCAGTCTGTATTGAAAGCTTGAGATTTGTTTCGGGAAATGGCCGTGATCTTATGTCTGACATTGAGGGCCTCCATCAATTGTGGGGAGAGTAGAAGTAGCATGTCCAAGGTAGAATGACCTAGTCTTAATCCAAATTGGTCACCTGAAATGAGGTCATTGGGGAAAAGGAAGGATTTCAGATCAACTGCGAAGATGGATTCCATGACCTTGTTGATTGGAAGTAAGTTGATGGGTCTGTAGTTAAGAGGATCAGTTTTTGCACCTTTTTATGTAATACTGTAATGTTGGCTGATTTCCAAGCAGATGCAATATGACTGAGGACAAATGACAGGATGAAAAGTGCAGAGAGAGTAGAAGAGAGGTAGCAGGAAGAAATTAATGGGAGCAAGGTGTGATCAGCACATGTGGAGGGGTTCAGGGGTGAAATGGGAGAGATGATGATGTCATGATTGATGCACTCATTTATTCAATAACTGGAGCAAAGAGCTTGAGATAACAGACACAGGGGGAAGATTCTATAGAATAGAGAAGATGGCAGTGAAGTAATGGAAGTGGTTATGAGGCTTAAGCTTCAGGTATATTACAAAGTTATGATTTTTAGAAGAATGTATCAAGGGTCAGTGGCTGAGCAGAGAGAATCAAAGAACAGAAAGCAGCAACTCTGGAGGACAGGCTGTAAAGGACAGTAAATCTTCCAACCTGATTGTGATTAGTGCAAAGCATACTTTGGGACTCAACGTTTTGCTGAGAGATGCCAATGCCTGGAGGCTCTAATAATATTCTACTCTGTTTGGAGACACCTGTATCATGTCAGAGTGGGAGGGATGGGGGAGGGAGGGAAATATTCCATAGCACTTTAGATGAAGACTTTGTTCAGTATTTTGAGTTGATGACTCAGAAAAGAGTTAGCCATGCAGAGAATGCCACGGTGCTACACCTGGCCTTGTAGGCCATCTTGGAGATTTATTTATCCCATGAAAGATTGTGACTGAAAGCCTTTCCAAGAAACTCCAGAGAATGCACCTCACCCAGAGTCTTATCACAGAAGTAGACTGGATGATGCACCTGCTGATCCGTATGGAGGGAGAGAGTGAGAGTGTGAACTTTCCTGTATTGAAGGATATATTCCAGGCAGAGGACCAGGTATTTATTTTATCAATTTCAGCAGACAGGGATGCTACTTGTTGTCTTTCTGTCAGAGGTGTGAGGTGCTATCAGGCACAAGGTGGAGTCATCTGTTTAATGACTGGATTTTCAAAGACAGGAGGAATATTATTGATTTGTACAAAGAACAGGTTTGGCCTCTTTTTGCAGTTTTGAGAAACATCATCCTTTGGAGGAAGTGCTAAAAACCAGGTGTTTCTCCTGTGGTGTGGATTTGATTATTCAATCTTTTTCTTTCACAAGAGCAGGCCTTTTTTTCCTTTACACAAGAGCAGAGGCTGATATATTTTTAAAAAAAATAATTAATAAATGGGTTATGGGTGCATGTTTGCCCACATTGTCTCATTAGGAATTTTCTTCGTCTGTAACTATACCTTGACAGGTTCATGAGTCTCCATGCAGACTATATATCATGCAGACTGCAATATATCAGATTAAATCGGATCATGTTTCTGCCCACTGACTGAAAATGTTAATTTGCTAGAAGTGATAATTTTGTGGGCCAGATCTCCATGTTAATTCTCATGTCTCTGTGTGTGCAGGTGGGGGAGCATGTGAGGCTGGGCAAAGCCCTCGCAAGGACGTCACTGTGTTTGCAGAACCAGGTGGAGGACCAGTTCAAAAACTCGAGGATCTTCAATCCAACACCTACCTCGTGGGTTTGAGAGCTTTTTGTAATATGCTTCAAATGGTTTCACATTCAATATCTCAATTATGCTGATGAGTATTTCTTGATTATGTCTGTTATTATTTTACAGAATCCTGGACTAGTTTCACTTCCAATACCAGCAGAACTGATGCTGCCCTCTGTGAGGTTCTGTCTCCGCCAAGCAGCTCATGATGGGCTTGGCCGCCATGCTTGGGCGATTGACGCAATGCGACTCCTACCACGCATCACCTCCAATGTCTCACACCTGCTTCAGTTTTCCTTGAATTTGGGATGTGATTCTGACAGTCCAGAGGACAGGTATGATTGTGAATAACCTCTTTGTTGATACAATAAAACAAGTCACTTCCAGTTTTACAGTATACTCACTTCCAAACTCATGAGGATTGAGTACTTCAATTTTAGGTAATTTCATTTCGTTTCATATATGTAGCCAATGGCTGCTGGTTGCATCATTGCTGGGAGCACAGCTGTGCCACTGATGAAATGACCGCTGTAGGTTAGGGCAGGGATTTGTAATTTGGTCATGGTGCTGGCGATAGCTCGCCTACTCTTCATGAATGACACCTTAGGATCTTTAATTTCCACCAACTAATGCTGGCAGATGGGACACCCAGTTTAAAAGTCCCATGTAATTCAAAAGTTTCTGGTTATTTATATATTAACTTGACCTTCCTAGTGAAGAAATCACCCGTTTCTTTTTTAAAACCAACAATGGGATAATTAGACCAATATTTTGAATACTTGTAGTGCTTTTCACAACTTGCTATGCCCCGCCCCTCAAAAAAGTGGAGTTCAGCGAACCGCAGGTCACGTGACCGTTGACGTCATCTCCAGAACGCGACTCGTTCAGAGTCGATTGATGAGACGTCGCGCGCCGTATAAAGTACGTACAAATGTATTGTGCACATGTGCTTGCTATCTCACCGATCATCTTAATTCCTGTGATTGTTTCGCGAAAGTTTTCAAGAGTTTCAGCCTTACTTTCGAAAATGCCTGCAAGATGTATCTTAGCAGGATGCAGCAATACAAGCAAAGACGGTGTAAGCCTTCATGTATTCCTGAAAGATGATAATCGTCGGAGAATATGGACATCTAAAGTGAAGCTGACGAGGGGAAACTGGAAAGGCCCCAGCGACACGAGTGTCATTTTCAGTGCCCACTTCGAAGACGGTAACCTTGATCACGTGCTCTATTCGCTGTTCAGTTTGATGAAGTTGAGGAGGCTGAAACCTGATGCAGTACCAATCATCAAAAGCAATGTCATCCGATAAATCCGTCGTCCGTCCAACTCGTCCGATAAATCTGACGTGCTGTAGCTTTCTTTTATTATTCTCTTTTCTTCATTGTTTTCTACTGGCGCTACATGACGACAGTAGGAATTAAATAAATAAATATGCAACAGAACGTCAGATTTATCGGACTACTCCAGACAATTGTGTCGCAAGGTGTGTTCTGCACACAAGTTTTCATCGTATCCGGACAGCGAGATTGCTTCGTGTTATGCGCGGAAAGATACGGCCGATGACACGCGTCGGCCTTGCTTGTGATTCATTCGCCGCGGAGCAACATGTCCGCTGCGCTGCGCTGGTCATGTCACCTCACTAAAATATTTCTGATATCGAGCAGTATGCAAGTCAAATTTACATTATTGAATTACGAATAGGATTTAGTCTAACCAGATGTAATTGCCAAGTCTTCCTTCGATGTCCTCCCGATCATCATGAACTCCGGGAATTTTATCGCCAGTTTCCTCTGCTTGTCCTGCTTCGGGCCCGAACTGGTAAGGCCGTATTCCATTTCCAGCTACCTCAACTTCACCTCCCGCGACTACGTTATCCGACAATTCTCCATCTGATTCAGACTAAAATTCTTCATTTCTCTCACACTCACTGTCGCTACCAGACAAATCAAAGTCCATGCCATCCATGATTCAAAACCAAATGTTTGATTTTTTAAAAGCAGAAATGAACGAAGCGTTTGAGTCAATCAATCGAATGTGGAAACACACAGAAAGCCAATACAATCACGTAGACCACCAACCCGAGTAATTTGCGTGCAGCATTTGTTGTTCTGGAGATGACGTCATGTGGGTTACGCGTCGTTCAGTAGATTTCGCCAGAATTTTTAGGGGCGTTCCCTAAGAGGTTTGTTTTTTTAATTTTACATTTTACAGAACGAGTATTGTGAAAAAACAGTCAGATCTGAAATCACGATGAAAAACTCCTTCAGGACACATATATATATATATATATATATATATATATATATATATATATATATATATATATATATATATATATATATATATATATATATATATACTCGTAAAGGTGCCCGTCTTGGACGGGTGTCACTGGCAACATATGGTAAAAGACAAATAGCATGAATGTATTTTAAACAATATATTATATCATTTTTATCCATTGATTATCATTCAGGTTTTCCCCTTCAACTGTCCCGCAGTAGCTCCACTTCGATGACATTACCACGTAGTTTAGTGACTACACAACGTGTACCATTTGTGAGTTCCGCAGAATCCATAGAGCGCATTAAAATTACAGGGCACCCTACTTTAAAGTGATCCAAAAGGCCGGATCAGTTTCATGTACATATTCATATCTTGTAGATTTTAGCTGATTCTGTAACTGTTAACAGCATGTCGATCGGATGGTTCTGTGAATTTCTACGGTAGTAAACAGAAGTACGACTTAAGCCTGTACGCCACTATGCGAAGACCCGAGGACCTAATATTTCACAACAAGCTAAAAACTCACAAAATTTGAAGATATTTTATATAAACATTTTATTATAATATCAATTAAATATCATTTTTATCCATCGATAATATGAATTGTTCTGCACAACTATATTTGGTCTCCTGGGATCTGCGCATCCATCCACGATCTATGTTCTAATGAAGTGCAGTAGGAATAATAAAAACAGCACCGTGCGGGAGTGTAGGTAATCGCTCCAAAGCTCTCGGAAAGCCTTAAAATGCATCACGATCGGTTTGATTGTGAACAGATATACGGACGGATGGACATCGAGACCGGTTTCATTAGGTCATCATGAAGGAACCGCTTGATATTATGCATTGAAATAGACATATGAATACTCAAGTGAGTTTATTATATGTCTATGATTGATAGCTTATTGACAGCTTAATAACATGAGCAATTTACTATGGCGTATAGTGATTAATAATAACTTACTCTACAAAAGGTTTTACAAACTCATCTTCGTGGTCCTCTAAAAAATGGGAAACATTTTTATTTCTTTTTTGTGCAATAATTCCTCTCATTTTGCAAATGGAGAACATGAACTGTTTAACTACCATAATCATCAAAACGAATTTTGAGGGGCCTCTTAAGGAAGACAATAATATCATCTATATTAATATTTCGGCACGCCCCTTTTTTGTTCCACCATCAAATTTTCCACCATCAGATTATTATATATGTCAAAGCTTGTTTAATTTCATGCAGGAACAAAAATCCGATGGTGGAACAAAAAAAGGGGCGTACCGAAATATTAATATATATATATATATATATATATATATATATATATATATATATATATATATATATATATATATATATATATGCAATTCGGTGCTTTTGAGTGTCATGGGACCTTTGACGTCCACCTCAAGGACAACACACACATTGATGCCTCATCCTGCTTGTGAGATACCAAGATAACAGTTTATAGTTGGGCCAAGATTCAATCCCAGGCCAGATAGCTCAGAACTGAGCTTGCATATGTTAAAGCCATCCTGCTAGCTCTTCATTTTAGGTAGGACATCATCATCTGGTAGGCTGGTGAATATTCTACCCATGTCATTTTTTTTAATATATCTGAGCTTACCCTGATCTGGAGATGCATAGTAAATCACCAACCTTTGTTTTGAGAAGAATACGGTTGTGGGGGTAGTTGGAGGAATTTAATAGGGAATTTAGCATTGAATAGAGTAGTTTGGTCCATGGATGTGTAGGAGGCATCTTGATGTAATTAAGTAGGGAAACTGTGAGCTTAAATGTTACGTGTCACCATACAGGAGGTGGTGCGGTATTAATTAGCTCGGGAGTAAGAATAAGTTTCCCTAGTATGTTATTGCCCCCCTGTGAATTTTTCCCTATGTTCTTATATTTTAAGATTGGCAATAAAGGTGGGGAAACATGACCCGAAAACAACTAGAAGTGGGCAGAAGCCCCGCCTCCAAGAGTGACAGCAGGTGAAGTCACGCTCCCAAGGCTGATGATTGATGGGTGTGACGTCAGAAGCTAGCTGAGCAGGTGGAAGCCCTGCCTTCCCCGGTGTCGTGTGAGCAGGTCATGCCCCGGAGTTGGAGCATTGAAAGGCATGATCGAAGAGGAAGGGTTGGTTGCACATTTTGAGAGGCGAGAGAGAAAGAGCGCATGAGAGAGAAGGTGGGGGTTCAAGGTGAGCGTACGCACAAAGCAAGACGCTGGTCTTTGGTTCTTGGTTGAGTTGTGAGAAACAGACCCTGAGCCTCATGTATGTCATCACGGGTCGGTGAGGACCATTGATGCACGAAGCGGTTGCACTTGGTTTTGGTTTTGGTTTTGTGCCTTGGTGTTGAGTGCCACTCGCGGAGTGCCTGGCTTATGTTTGTCCTGCTACGAGAGAAGTGAGGTCCATTTTGTGTGCATCTGCACATGCTGGTGGAAGCGCCTCGATTCGAAGTTCCACAAAGACCAAGCTCTGGACCAAGCTCAGTACAACAATACTCAAAATGAAGGATTTTCTATTTATTTTGTTTTCCATTTGTCTGTATTTGAGTCCATGTGGAGAGGTGCCTCGACTTTAGGATTTATTTACTTCACATTTTTATCATTACCTTTTGAATTATTGTCCTTTGTAAATATTTGTTCATTTTCATTAAATGTGTTCATTTTAATAAACTGTATCCGTGTATTTGTTGTGGGGTTTGAATACAACAACCCCCCCTCCCCACTTGTGCTGTCCCCTGCACATCCATCCCCCATGCCTCCGCCCCTCCACCATGGCACCCCATGCCCTTCGACCACGTGTGATAATCTCTGAGGATCATCGTGTCCGCCTCCTATTAATAAGGAATTACTCCATCGTCTGGGGGCTGGCGGTGTTAACTGCCCATCACCACAGTTTGTGTCGGGGGTTTAACCTTAGCTGCTATCCCCGTGACAATATTAATAGCTGTCTTTATCCAGGATTTGTGAAGAACAAGTTCAGTTTTTGGACACCAGTGCACTTTATTTTAAGACTTATGCGAGATAAAATGGAGAAAAACTTCAACTCCTTGGAGGACATTTTTGGAATTACTAATATTCTTCTGATCAGAATGGTATTGAGCATTACATGATTTCCCATATCACTCTTTTAGTACTGTACTCCCTTCTGAGATGTATAGCACGAGTTACATTTTAAATCCCTAAAATGAATGACTGATGATCTGACTCATAACTCACATTTTGGTGGTTCACCAAAATAATGTTAGTCTTCATATACATGAGAGTTGTGTTCTAAAGAAATACCAATTGTTACAATGAAACTTTGTGGTAAAGAAAGGCAACTTTGGTGGATAATCTTGTTTTAAATAATGAATTAAAACTCAATGTACCCAGGAGTGAAAGGTAGATTTTTTTTGTTTATTATAAATTTATATTAAGCCACTGTGGATGAATAAAATAAAACTCTATTGTGGTTAATGCATTTTTCACTCGTTACAGGCATTGAATGGAGGGTAGACAATAGACATAAGGAGTGCAATGTGGTTTATTGATTGTATAATTGCATTAAAGCATCTGCAGTGTCCGTATAGCTTGCTGGTGTTTCAAAATGATACGGACAATACATGGAATTTGCTTCCATCTTACTTGCTGGATAGAGGGAGACACTATTTGCCAAACCTCTGTGGTGAGGCTCAATGGAATGGGTAAATAGAATAAAATGTAATTGCTCAGTGAAATGGTTAATTCAGCTTTTTCCTTAAGCCTTTCACCATGTCATTTGATTAAGGCCCCTCTCTCTGAAGGCTAAAATATAGTGTACGGTAGATGTACTCCACTGGCCAAAAGTTTTAGAACACCCCCATTTTTGCAGTTTTTACTGAAATTTAAGCAGTTTAATGTTTCAATATACTCTGAAATTAAAGCAGAGAACAAATAAACAATTGCAGATAAAAAAGAAATCATGGAATCGTTTTGTTGAACAAAATTTAATCTAAATTTTGGACTCATCAAAGTAGCCACCTTTTGCAGATATAACAGCTGAACATACTCGTGGCATTCTTTCTGCAATGGAAATCAAATATTGTTCGGAAAGTTCTTCCCAACACTGTTGCAGAGGTTCCCACAAATGTTTTGCACTTGTAGGTTGCTTTGCTTTCACCCTTCTGTCCAGTTCATCCCAAACTAGCTCGATGGGGTTTAAGTCTGGACACTGTGCTGGCCATTCCATGATTTGAAGCCTACCGTCTTTTTCTTTTCTTCTAAGGTAGTTCTGACATAGCCTGGAGGTATGTTTTGTGTCGTTATCTTGCTGTGGGATGAACCCCTGACCAACTAGGCATAGACCAGAGGGTATTGCATGGCGCTGCAAAATGCGGTGGTCGCCCTTTTAGTTCAGGGTGCCAGTCACTCTGTGCAAGTCGCCGACTGGATCCAGCAAAAGAGCCCCAGATCATCATGCTTCCTCCTCCATGTCTGACAGTTGGTGTCACACACTGAGTAACCATCCTTTCGCCTACTCGACGGCGTACAAAAACCCTGCGTGATGAACCGAAGATTTCAAATTTTGATTCATTGGTCCAGAAGACCTTCTTCCAGTTTTCAGTAGTCCATTGGCAGTGGTTCATGGCCCAGGCAAGACTCTTTTTCTTAATTTGCCATCTCAGGAATGACTTTCTTACTGCCACTCGACCTGTCAAACCTGCAGCTCGAAGTCTTCTCTTCACAGTTAAAACTGAGACTTCCTTACTTTGAACAGTGTTAATCTGTGCTTGAAGCTGCTGTCCTGTGAGCCGCCTATCATGCAAGCTGTTGACTCTCAGAAACTTGTCTTCTGATTGTGTTGTGGCTTTGGGTCTGCCAGATCTCTTCCTTTCAGTTTCCACCAGTTTCCAAGTGCCTTTTGATGGTGTAGGAAACTGTACTCACTGACACCTTGGCCTCTTTGCAATTTCTCGAAAGGAAAGACCGACACTTTTAAGGGTTATAATGGTCTGTCTGTCTTCCTTTGTTAATTGTCTTTTTCTCGCCATTATGATAGCAATATACTACTTCCTGCAGTGCAATATTCTCCAAATAATTCTTCAGAGGGTGTAGCAACACAGTCTGTTCCAACACTGCTTTTATACAGAGAGAGGGTTTGTAACTAATCAACAAAAGTTGGGACACCTGTAGGAATTGTTTGCATCAACTTTCAAGGCTTAATTTACTTCCATTGCTGCAGACCAGCTGCAGTTGCTAACCCATTACTGGTTCCCTGAAAAGGGCCTTTTTTAACGACTCTGAAATTTACATTATTTTTCAGTTTTTGGTGACCTAAACTTTTTTTTTAACCTCTGGCAGTTTACCGCTTAGCTTTGTACCATTTTAGGTTATTCACTGGACTTGAACTGCTTAAATTTCAGTAAAAACTGAAAAATGGGGGTGTTGTAAAACTTTTGATCCATAGAGTATATGAAAATGCATATCACTTTGGATGATATTGAGGATGATGATGATGATGATATCACGCTAAACTTGCAATTGGTTTCTCTCTGCAGGGTGGCTGTAGAATACTCAACCAACGAAGGCCGCACTTGGGCGCCTTTGCACTATCCGTGCCTACCTTTCTCCTGCCAGGGCCATCATTGGCCATATCAATCAAGTTACAGTGTCCCCAACTACGGCAGGTGTTGCTTTAATGTGAATGCACAGAGAGATGACATTCAACTATAACAATGATGTCCAATGTAACCTCCAATCTAAATTTAAGATCTAAGAGTTTTCTTCCACTTCCTTTGTCTTGGATGAAAATATGCACCTGCCTTGCCCAATCAGCACAAAATGTCCAAAGAATAATAAACAGTGAGAAACAAGATGTTCATCATTCCACAAATGAATCTATTAAATGCTAATTTAGGAGCATTGAACTTATTAAAATTCGAACTTGTGAAGGTGAGACTTAAAAAAATTGTTACAGCCACAGCCTGTTCCAGTTATATATACATACCATACACAGACAGACATATATATTTATATATATATATATATATATATATATATATATATATATATATATATATATATATATATTACGGTTCTCAGAACCGTTTGCATACAACATACAGTTGTCCTGAGTCAGTTATTCCATTAATATACGTGTAGTTAGGTCCCTACCTTTTGTTTCGTGGGAAAGCAAGGGGGTGCATTGCGATGGGCTATTAGTTAGGATTAATAAATCATTTTTCCCCTTTTATTTTATTCCCTCCTTTTTCTGAGGTAAATTCATCTCGCTTGCTACCCTCATTTCACTGGCCACAGCGTACCACCATCTACCCGCTGTATCCGGAGTCTCTTTTTTTGAGGCAAAATCCCGACGTTCGCTATGAAAGCCGCATTGGCATCCACATTCCCAAACCCAGACATGCGCGGTGTGGGTGGGCTAAACTAGCGTCTGACCAAAACCCCACCCAGAAAGGCGGACCACATGAAGGCCCGGTCCAATCGGGATGCTCGGATTGGACGATGATGTCGGTTTCGCCATGGTTCCTCCGTGATCTATACAGAACGGAGCAATCCTCAGAGTTGGGGCGAAGTTGGGGTGGATGGAAAGGAAGAAGTCGGTTGGAGTTGTTGGATGCGAAGGTATTGAGTTGAATGAGAAGGTTGTCGTTGGATGGGAAGGTTGTTGTTGTGGGAGGCCGTTGGAAAGAGAAGTGCGAAAGGGAATTGAAGGAGTTGTTGCGAAGGTGTTCCGGCTGCTTGGCTCTGCTTACATCTCACCTCGACGGCCAGCCTACTGGTCCCCACTGACACGACCTCGACCAAACCTCTTACCTGGTCCTGTCTACTGCTCCATTCTCAGCCTTGGACTCTGCTCTTCTCCACTCGGGCTCCTGCTACAGACACGATTACCACTCGTACGGCTGTGGACCGAACTACACAACTTTTGTCGGGTGCCGCACCATGGAGCATCCCTTCCCCAAAACGCTCAGGTACCGAGAAACTGTAACCTCAACTCTCTCCCTCGCTGGCTGCAAAAGTTCCTTTCACAATTTGGTCTACTTTGTCTGAGTGTGTGTCTGAGAGTGTTGGCGCCTGTCCGTTTAGTAAGCCTGTATAAGATCTTTCATTGTTGTGATTGTTGCTTTATTAATCTCGCGTCAAGTCTGCACTGTGTCTGCTTTGTAAGTTTCTTGTATAATTGTCGCACCCCACACCTCTCATCTTTCCCTGCATTACATCCCCAATCAACCCTTTGTTGTGCCACATGCTTTTCCTCGCTTGCTGTAAATAAATAATAATCATTAGAAATGTTCCCATCTCGCCTTTGTCTTTTCCTCCTTTGGTCCAGCATGGTTCGGATCTAAGTTTAGCCGGTTCTTTATTCCCAATAATCCGTTCCTTCTTGATGGTATGTCATTGACAGTGCTGCTTGGCTGCATCCGATCCGGAAAGGTGATCCGTAGTTGGTAGAGTTATCCAGTTCGGACAAGGAGTACCGAGGGCATGGTTCCCCGGTGGTTAAACCGCGTGGTTAATTCGGTAACCTGATTCTAGACAGGAGGACCCTAGGTCACGCGGTTGAGTTATTGGCGTCCACGGTCGGTTAAGCGACCCACCGCGTCACAGAATTATCCGTGAGTGACGGCCTACAATTCCAGGGAGTCCGGTGGGAATTGACATAGCTTTCCCCAACCTAGTGGTCTTCTCACCCAACGGTACGGACGGCGGTTCATGGCGGACCAAGACAAGCTGGTTCAGGTGGGTTCTGAAATAATGTTGGAGGAATCCTTGGCTCAGGACGACAGTTTTGAGGGAGATCAGTCCCTGCAGCCATACCCAGAGGTAACATTGGGGGCAACGGCAACAGCGACAATGCTTGAGGACCCCCTGCATCAAATTTCCCCCACTGAGGACCGAGCAATCCCTATCGGATCCACACCCGATCATAGCAGATCAGCTTCTCCCAAGCCATTTGACATGAATCAGATGGTGGAGATACTAACACAAATGATGGAACGGGGGCAAAACCAACAGAGGAATGATATGCAAAACTTACAAAACCGAATGGATGTGAATAAGTAAGCACTGAAGGGGGATATGCAAACACTGAAAGGGGATATGCAAAACATGGGAATAAACTTACGAACACAAATGAAGGCGGGTCAGGAGGAAATGAAGGCGGAGGTTGCAAAAGTAAAGGGCGAAATGCAAAACATGATCGGAGAATGGCGGATGAGATCAGTACTGTACGTGAAGAAATAACCGAGTTGAGGGGGAGTGTGGAGGCTGTTCGGACCACGATGACGACGGGCAAGGTCGAGGTGACGAGTGAAACCACAATAGTCAAGAGGGAAACCTGTGAACTTGGACTGGTAGAGACAAAGTGCCAGGAATTGGGCATCATAAAAGAGACGCAGAAATGAAAAGAGGTGAAGGAATTGCACAAAATAAAAGAGGAGCACACACACAAATAGAAATGGTAAGGGATATTGAGATTGAGCATGTGGAATGTTTTGAGACCCAGTGCGAGGGTCGGAATAACCTCCCGCAGGAACAAGGGGAGACGATATGCTCCCTCGAGACAGACCGTGACGAAGTGAGTCCAGTAAGGCTGTACGAGGTAGAGCGGTGGCATGGTGCGAAAGAACGCATGCCTAGCTTTGGGGGGATAGAAGCCCCGGGATCTCTTGGGCTAACACAAGCCCCCGATGTGAGTGTGCCGGAGTGTGTGTCAAAACGCTTGAGTAGTGCAAATGACATGGCACGTGTGAGTGCACCTGAGGAAATGGGACACGGACCGACCCATACGGGAGTCGTGGGTCATGTAACGGACGGAATTATTTCGGAAACCGCGCCGGCTCCGCGGGCCGCTGCGTGCGAGATTCGTTCCGTTTGGCGAACGGCCCAAGAGCGGACGATTACGTGATGGGAAGCCAGCACCGAAACGATCTGTGCCAGGTACAAGAGCAGAGCGTGGATGGCTAAAATGGAGGAAAATTGAGGGATCGAGTGAATTTGGCAAGAGTATGACCCCGAGTGAGCATGTGTGCGGGGCCCGACGTGCTGCACGCCGCAAGTGGTGTTCGCGGAGCGAGTCTCGAGGGCGACACCGCCGGGCCCGTCTGCATGGCGGACCTCACGGAGCGGGCCATGTGCGAGTGACGTCCACGGGGATCTCGCAGCACGAAGGCCAGGTGGGTAACGCACAGTGGCTCATGTGGTGGATGGCTCGAAAGCGAGCGTGTAATGCGATTAACGGGGTGACGTTACGCTCTCATGTATCAGCCAAACGAAAGGGACGAAAGTACTGTAAACTGCCACCCTGGAGACGCCAGACTCCTTGAGCCTTGCCACGAGTAGACGAAGCCCGGCCAGGGTGTAGCTAACATCCTCGTCGGGGGAAAAGGAGCATTAGTTAGGGGAAGGGTTTAGCGTTCGATAGACCGGCCTCATGGGGGCATGAGCCGTCCTCCATGGGGCGATAACACGAGTTCGGGTGAATTTAGGATAGAAATATAAGGGTATGTTCTGTTGAACATATGAGTCCCCTCGGACCATGAAGCCATCGTTCTTGTTGTTAAAGGCTGTTATGGGAACACAGAAATATGGGTATGTTTAGCAGCGTCATCATGGTTGGCGTCTCGCAATATAATATATAAGAGCGATTAAAAATACCGTTTTTTCCTCACATCTTCATGTCTGTCAAAAAACCAGTGTCAACGTGCACAACTACAGCTCATAACCTATCCATTGAGGTGTTTTTCGGCCCCCCCTGCTTTCCCGTTTTCACGCTACTGTCCACACAAAATTCATCAATCAATTCTATACAGAGTCTGGGGGACTCAATTAGAAATGGATTTGAGAACATGGACAGACATGGAACGTGTAGTGGGGACGTAGATTAGCTACGTCGAGTTAAATGGAATGTTCATTTGAATAAGGGATGACGGGGAGTATGAGTTAGTTAGGGGAACGTAGCTGGTGGAGCGTCAGTGTGATGTAAAAAATAAAATAAAACCAAGAAGAAAGAAACATGATGAGTGAACGTGGGTCATCGGGCCGGAGTGTGAATGGAGTGAATGTGGAATGCATGGTGCGAACGAATAATTGGCGGAGGAGT
>NC_140969.1:45365594-45423094 GCF_056783735.1 Eptatretus burgeri
TATGAAACACCCATCTTTGTGTCCTTTAAAAAAATGTAATGAAATGGAAGACCAAGAAGGAACCCGAAGAAGTAAAGAACAAAGATGAAGTCATCAGGAGGAACCTGGATAGGATTCGGGTTTCAGCCGCTACTCCACTACCCTCTATCCAGGCACAGCCAAGTGAGCCTTACAGAAAAAATTTCTGCAAGAATTCACTTCTCCTTAGAGAGATAGATAATGAATGAGGAATAGAGAGTAAAAGAGATAAATAGGAAGAAAAAGCAAGAATTTGAGTGAGTGAAGAGAATTGTGGAAAAACAAAAATTAGAAAGAAATATGAAAGGAACAAAGAACAAAGATGTCGGGAAGAACCCCGACAGATAGGTTTCAGCAGTTACTCCCCAGGCTCAAAAGCAGCAAGATGTACAAGCTACCAGGGGTCCATCAGTGTGGAAGCACAGTCCACATAGCATGAGGATATGATACAAACATCATGAAATGGAATAAGTTCTTCGAACACTTTCTTCTGTATATAAGAATGTCTTTCTTGCATTTTATCTCCCATATTAACTTTTTTTTACTTGTTTCATTGTATTAAATTCTTAGTTTTTTTGTTATTTGCAGCTTTTAATTATCATTTTTTTTTATTATTGTTCTTCCTTTCCACCATTTCCTTCTCTGTCCTGACACCAGCTGCGATGTTGGGTTTTACGGTGATATGTGCGAGATCACGAAGCTAGCCTTCATGGCCTTTCTTTCACAAAGTTTCTCTGGACCCAGCCTGCCTCTGAGATTATTCCACACATTGCATGGAGCGACTTTGGGTTTGTCCTGTGGCCTTCTTGCAGAGGGGAAGGCACTTGTATTCAACGGAGGCCCTTACAGGGAGCTTGTGACCACACATCTGGATACCACTGTAGCAAAGTTAGTACCTGTGCCCGTCTTTGCTTTGTTTGTGCAACTGTTTGTTTTTTTATCCTTTTTTTCGGTGGAACTGTGATGTTTCATCAACTTTAGTTGTGATTGATCTCTGAATTTTGCATTCCTTCATACCTATGGCAGATTCCTGCAGTTCACTCTCCGTCTAGGTACGACATCTGGGAGTTCCTGTCCGGCACCGGACCATTCCAAGGAGGGTGTGCTGCTGGATTTCTCTACGAACAATGGTCTCACCTGGCAACTCCTAGCACACTACCATCCTGCTCATTACCATGAACCCAGGTGTCTAAGCATGTGATTTAATTGTGGTCTTACTTTAAATCAACACCAAATTTTGTCAATTATTATGCTCACTCATGAACAAAAGGCTTAATTCAATTACACCAAATGCAACTGGCATATAAGAAAAGTTCAAAAAAAGAACTGAAAAAACCTTTCACATCGTCAGGTGCATAGGGCAACCAAAGCAGTTTCATTGGCTTAGGGGCACAATCCTGGACAGGTCATCACTCCGACACAGAATAAAAGTTACAAATGGTAAAAGTTATGTGTGTGTGTGTGTGTGTGTGTGTGTGTGTGTGTGTGTGTGTGTGTGTGTGTGTGTGTGTGTGTGTGTGTGTGTGTGTGTGTGTGTGTGTGTGTGTGTGTGTGTGTGTGTGTGTGTGTGTGTGTGTGTGTGTGTGTGTGTATTCCTGCGTGTGCAGGAGTGCTCAGCACAATGGTATACATACATGGGAATTTGCAAATATGTTGTTGTGGTAGGATAGTATCTCTGGAGCTGCCAAGTATTGCTCAGCACAACGGCATGCAGTTGAGGTGGTGGCAGCCCCATCATTCGGGAGAGGGTCAAGATGTATGGGCTCTGGATGAGTTAACTGTGACATCCACCATGTACTCGGCGATCTATTTGGATTTCTCAGACCTCCTGGAGACCACGGATGTCCTGAGTTTTTTTCGTGGACAACTGCAGCCTCACTGTGGCCATGACTCTGCACTGAGGTGAGTTGAGGAAATTTATTCAACATTTTTACCTCCACCACCTAAGGTGGGTGGAGGTTGTTTTGTCCCGATCCGTCTGTTTGTTTGTCTGTCCATTTGTTTGACTCTGAACAGGATATCTCAAAAAGTTTTGGACAGATTCAGACAAAATGTGCTGGACAGGTTGGATGTGTGACAAGGATGAAATGATTAGATTTTGGTGACGATCCAGATCCGGATCCAGATACAATAATATTTTTAGTGATTCTTCACCATTGAAAGATAGAGCCAAAACAATATACTGTATGGCATGATATCTCAAAATGTTGTCGACTGATTTGGATGAAACTTGGTGGACAGGTTTGGTGTATAACAAGGTTGAATCCATTAGATTTTGGTGAAGATCTGAATCCGGATCCAGATATGAGAATTTTTAAAGTGATTCTTCACCATTGAGTGATGGTGCCAAAAACAATATACTGTATAGCATGATATCTCAAAAAATTGTGGACGGATTTAGACGAAACTAGGTGGATGAGTTGGATAGATGACGAGAACATGCCAATTACATTTTGGAGGTCCTGATCGAGATTTGGCTTATTATTTGGATACACAATGTAAACTGTTCAGCCTGGTGTAAGTATGAACTCTACCGAGTGCCATTCTAGTTATGATTGCATGTATTCATCATTGTACTCACCTTCATCAATATCATCATTGTTATCATCATTTTAATTTTAATTTTCCCGTTTTTGGCTTCGTTGCATGCTGTTAAAGACAGGATTGTCCGCTGCTAAATGCAATGTCAGCTGTACAAAAGGTCACAGAAGCATTGACTCCAAATAATTATGTTAACACCACAACTTGAATTTATCTGGTGGCTCACTTTTATTGTTTGTTCTCAAACCTTCTTCTGCCACTACATGAATTTCTTCACCAAGTGCTTTCTGAGGGAGGGAGAGGGTGGGAGGGAGAGAGGGAGAGAGCAGGAGAAGGAGAAGGAGAAGGAGAGAAACGGTGTATCATCTTTTACTATAAAAATACAAAACGCACAAAATAAAGTATCCAAAACGGCAAGGGACAACCAAGCTAAAACACTTTACAACAATAACAGAAAAATTACCGTATGGTTATATACACTGAGTAATCACTTGTGTACAAGTATAGCTGGATTTACAATGGAATACGTACTAAGGCCCCAACAGCCACCTGACAAAGTGAATTTACCACCCATGTTTGCTCAAGTTCTGGCAACTTGCCCTCATATTTATATAAACTAAAATCCAGTTTAATCCTAGTAACCACAAGACTCTTAAAAGGCAACAACAAATTGTGATTCCTCTCAAGTAAACCTTCGAGTTTTGCTTTCCGAGTTTTATGAAATACCTTATTTGCTTGTGCCAACAAAACGTTGGCCAAAAGCACTTATTTTTGACAAACAGGCAAAACTTTAACACCAAAAATGAAAACTGAAATTAAAGTACAGTGATAAAATCCTAAACACCTCCCTCCTTCAACAACTGAAACTTGAGCAAAGTTGATGGTGCACCATCGCAAATCCCAGCGTTTCCCACCTCAAGTCAAGTTGGAAGATAGAAAAACGTTCCACCAGGAATGATTCAATATCAAATTTTGAGTTTAAAATGTTTCCGTTTGACCCCTGTGACCGCATGTCCATACCCCCAGGGGCATGAACCCGTTACATATTTCAAGTGTCCCCCAAAGTTGATTGCATATAAAAAGTTTCATTTAAAAAATGTGTCTGTAATTACCTTTTTTGGTATTTGACCTTTTGACCTGCCCCAGGGGGTGGGGCCAAAATGATACTGCTCTTGCACCTTTTTTTGCCATGTGGTGATCATCACGACCAAGTTTGGTGAATTCCTGTCCAGCTGTTTAGGAGACAGCTTGACTGACGGACAGACAGGCAGACGGAGCCAATTACAATATTACCCCCTTAAATAAAAAGAAGTGTGGGGAGAAGAAGGAAGTTAAGGGCCGACCCTCAACAAGCGCATGGAAAACAGTTTCAGATGCACTACTAAATGGATATTAATCAGGTATTCACTCCGAAAAATGTGTAGTCAGTGATTTGTGGGTCGGAGCTAATGAGCTAGTCTCCACTGGAGGTCCACAATTCTTTAGAGGATAAGCCTTTAATACAAAAACTATCCCAGTGTGGTTGAAAGGGGGATTTATCTGGTAACAAGCAAATCCACTTCCTGACATTTAATTTGGAGATGAGGCACACCAAACTTACACAAAAATGATACAAGTTCTGCCACTCGGCAGGAGATAACAGAAGGGAGGCCTTCCAAACAAGAGGAGATGAGATTTCATAACACGAGTTCGTTATGCAATTATTTGAGGTAAGCACAAGAGAGGTAGATAGCACCGGTACAGGGGATACTTGCTCCCCATGTAGGTTCTTGTCATGGAAAACTTTCAATAAGACACCACATAACACAAGTGAGAAATGTCTAACTGATCTGATGCTTACAGTTTCCGCCAGTGCAGCAGCACGCACCCAACTGCCTGTCTCATTCATCAAGTCGTACATTCTCCGAACGTTATTCCCAACAAAATGCTTGACAAAACTTCGATCCTTGGGAATACTTTTGAATAATGGATTGTAAAAGAGGGGTTCACACAAGAACATTGCTTTTAAGTACAATATGTTCCAGCGGCTAAGTATAAAGACTTGCCAAGCGTTCAGCAGGCTGGAGTGAAACGGCAGTAGTTGTGTGAGGTCCAGGTGCTGCACATTCATCAGAAAAACCTCTTGTGAATATGCCAGGACACCAGCTAAACTCAAAAGGGAATTGGCCAGATTCCTCCAAGACAGCCAGGAAGGTTCATATAGCAGGTGCTTAATTGCAGTCAGGTAAAAATCCATAATCTTGCTGATCAAGTCAGCTTGGCCCTGACCTCCTTTGTTCAGGGGAAGAATCAGCACTCCAGGATGAACCCATTACTTGCCACTGCAAAAGAAATCTATTAGAATTTTCGGAATGCTTTTCACCGAGCTCTCTGGAGGGTGCACAGCCTTGAAATGATGCCACAGCATGGATGCCACCAGATTGTTTAGCACTAACATGCACCCCCATATGAAAATTGAACAAGAAAGCCCATCCACTTCACCAGTCTTTGCTCAAGGGCATCCACCATATCCTCCCAGTTCTTCTTTTTATTTAACATTTTAGTTTCCAAGGAACACTCCCAAGTATTTCATTCCTTCAAAAGTCAACATGAGCTGATGTGGAAAGGAAGGCCAGGATCCACAAGCTTGACCCATCCAGTAGGCATAACTTTTCCCCCAAATTGATAACAGCTGTCGTAGTTTTATGTCGTAGTTTTACACACATGCCATAGATCCCAAACAAGAAAAATATTGTCATGAATCTGATGGTGCTTAACACGAAAACATTGGTCAAAATGTCTAAAATATTCCAAACATGATAATCGCCATACCAAAGCTGTAGCAAAACCTTACAATTCACTGTTACACGTGAAACCTGCCGCCAACTCGTGATAAGCTGTGGAACACCTTTCTTTGGAAGGAGCATCACCACTGCTCCATGGCAGCTGAGAGGAAGTTCACCACCTCCTACATACTTCTTTGAGTCCCTCAAGCAAAAAGTTGCCAACAAGGGTCCAGAAGGTCTTGTAAAAGTCTACTGGGAGGCCATCCAGACCTGGTGCTGCTTCAAGTAGCCAGGGACATAAGTGATTGTTCAAGTTCATCCAACATCAAGCGAGTTCCTCGCTTCACTTCATGCTCACCTATTAGCTGAGGCAGCTCCGATGTAAAATACTCAAATGCATTCCACTGCATGTCGTCACTGAAAAATAATTTAGTGAAATGATCAGTAATAACCTCCTTTATATTCCTTTGTGAAACACGAATGTCTGCCCCTGGCTTTATAAAACACCTCATGTGCTTTTGAGGAACAGAATCCTTTTCCAAATTAAGAAAAAAAAAACTTAGTGGGTGAATCTAACTTGGAGATGCGATTCATCCAAAGTCTAATCAAAGTACCCTTGGCATTATAATTTACAATGTCTTTCAGAAGTGACTGTTTCAACTGTTTCGACGCTCGTGTGCTGCTTGAGGACATTATGACCCAGAATTACATCTGCGCATAAATCACGAAGCACCATGAAATGAATGCGAGGGAAAAACCTTCAGAGTGTAGGCTTTATTTCACTTGATTGAAGCCGTTTCTACGGGCACATCAGGGGATACATGTGCAGCAAGTGCATGTGTAGCAATGTATACATGTGCAGTAGATCACCGCAAAATAAATCAGCAATTAGCACAGAGTCCGGTATACTCTCAATTCTTACCATTCAACGAGCACCAAGTGAACCACCGCCGTAAATGATAATGCCCCAGGGACAATCCCACCGACCGCGCGGAATCTCGGTTTTATCTGTCCGTACGCGAGCCGCGCAACATGTGATCACGCGTCACATCCTTCAATTCATCACGTTCTCCCCGTCTTTAAAATGTAACTAGAGGCTCAACTAACGCACCATGATTACTTCAGCGCAATAGGAGTATACATTTCAAGCAGCGCGAACTATTTCAACTACAGAAGCATACATTCCAAGCAGTGAGGATTATTTTGAGTTGTCGGAGCATGGTAATGAGCATCGATATATGATATAATGAGCATATAGGAGCATGAGCATCGAGGATGCCGATAATCCCCTTTACAGTTCGAGTCGGCGAGGGGGTTTTATCCGTCGACCTCTCTGGGAGTAAATGGTGGTTTCACTTGAGGGAGGCTTCCGATCCTCTTGGGGAGCCTCGACTCGTGCCGGGGATGACTCCTCGATCGCTCTCGGGTGAAACGCGGCAGCTCCGTCGCCACCATTGCCGGGTGGAGTTCCTGGGGGGGAAACACCTGGGGAGGGAATGTCAGAGGGAGGAGTACCAGATGGTGGTGTACCTGCAGGAGGAGTACCTGTGGGAGCCAAATGGCGAACCGACACAGTGGTCTCCCTGCCATCAGGAAGTCTGACATGAGCATACTCTGGATTAGCATCGATGAGTTCGACCTCCTCCACCATGGGTTCATACTTGCTTTGTCGTACCGGGCGCTTCATGAACACTGTTCCGGGATAGATTAGCCAGTTGGGCACCGATTGGCCGTCAATATAACGTCGTTGGTGAGTAAACATTCGTTCGTGAGGAGTAGCATTGGTGGACGTACAGAGCAAAGAGCGTATGGAATTCAGAGCGTCGAGAAGGGTAACCTCCCACCGCTCGGGGCCCAGCCCTCTCGATTTCAGCGCCAGAGTTACGGCTTTCCAAATGACTCCATTATACCGTTCCACCTGCCCATTACCCTGTGGGTTGTAACCTGTCGTTCGACTAGTTGCTATGCCGTGCTCAAATAGGAACTGTTTTAGCCCGGCCGACATGAAACACGGCCCTCTGTCTGAATGTATGTACGACGGTTTCCGAAACATAGCGACGAGGTCAGACAGACATTTCACGACAGTGCCCGAGATCATATCCGAGCACGGAAATGCGAAAGGGAACCTTGAATATTCATCAACAACAGTGAGTATGTATCTGTTGTCTGTCTCGGTCGGCAGGGGCCCTTTGAAGTCGATATTTAGTCTCTCGAAGGGTGAAGTGGCCTTGATCAACCTGCCAGAAGCCGCGCCATAAAATCTGGGTTTTAGTTCAGCACAAACAGGGCATGAAGCATTCATTTGTTTAATATCTTCGATAGAATAGGGAAGGTTTTGTCTGCGCACGAAATGTGCCATTCTGGTTACTCCTGGGTGGCACAGAGACTCATGGAGGTCTTGCAAAGCCCGACTGATTGTCGCCGAACAATAGACCCGAGAGAAGGTGTCTGCAGCAGGGTTTTCCCTCCCGGGCCGGTAAACAATGTCGTAACTATAACAAGCTAGATCTATCCGCCATCTCATTATTTTCTCATTCTTAATTTTCCTGTTATTTTTCCCATCAAACATGAAGGCAACGGATCGCTGGTCTGTGACGAGTGTGAAGTCGTTGCCCAGTAAATAATGTCTCCATTTACGTAGGGCTTCGACAATAGTGTACGCTTCCTTCTCTATTGCCGAGTGTCTCTGCTCGCTTCCAGAGAGAGTTCTCGAGAAGAACGCGACGGGTCGGCCGGACTGATTGAGCGTCGCGGTGATCGCGTGATCGGAAGCATCCGTCTCCACCACGAACGGCATCGTGCTATCGATCGATAATACCACGGAATTGCTGATATCGTCCTTGAGGTTGTGGAAAGCTTTTACAACAGCGACATCTGGTGGGAAGTTTTTGGAATGCACTAGGGGATGTATTTTTTCAGAGTATTGGGGGATCCATCTAGCGTAGTAAGCGAACATTCCCATCACCCGACGCATTGTCTGCAGGTCCTGAGGTGGGTAGCTCACGGAGTGGGCGCAATCGTTCAGGATCGGGCTTAATCGTGCCGTCGGCTATTGTGTAGCCGAGAAGATTAATTGACTTTGCCGAGAATACGCATTTCTCGTAGTTGAGGGTCAGATTATATTTTCTAGCAATGCTCAAGAATCTGTCCAGATTCATATCATGTTCCCCCCGATCTTTACCGCACACCGTGACATTGTCCACGTAAACAAAAGTGTCTTTGAGGTTTTCATCCGAGATGATGTCGTCCATAACTCGTTGGAAGCAAGCTACTCCATTAGTGACGCCGAACGGAATCCTCCTGAATTGGTAGAGGCGTCTACCTGCCTGGAACGCGGTGTAAGGTTTGTCTTCCTCTCGAATGGGAATTTGATGATAGGCGCTTCGCAAATCGATGGTGCTGAATATTTTGTTAATGGCCACGCGTTCGACCATCTCGTCTATGCGCGGCAAAGGGTAGGCATCGAGTTGGGTGAAGTGATTGACCGTTTGAGAGTAATCGATAACCATTGGTTTCTTGTGGTTCTGGTTGGTGGTCACCCACACCTGCGCGCACCATGGCGAATCACTCGGTTCTATAATACCTTCTTCCAGTAATCGCTTGGTCTCAGAAGTGATGAAGTTCATATCGGCAGTGGTATATCATCGCGATTTGATCGCTATCGGTTTACAGTCCGGCGACAAGTTAGCAAACAGCAGGGGGGACGATACCTCTGCGGTGGTCAGAGCATTTAGAATTAGACGAGGTTTGCTTCCTCCAAAGGGTATTTTGACGCGCGCGTGCTGCTTGAGGACATTATGACCCAGAATTACATCTGCGCATAAATCACGAAGCACCAGTACCCTTACATCCCGAGGCGTGTACCCTTTTACGTCCAAATCAACATTGCAGTACCCTCGTACGTGGGACTGTAGTGATCTGGAGGCCATGCATACCGTATTGTCTGTCGGGTGGATCTTCCATTTCCTGCCCTTCACTAGCGAGCTGTTGACGAAACTTTCAGAGCTACCGGTATCAATCAGAGCCTCAGCCATATGCCCGTTAATTTGTACGTTGATGATAACTTTGGATAGATTCCCCGGTGAAGCTGCTGTTACTTTCTTTTGTGAGTAGAGAGCCGCAGAAGTGGGTTTATTTCTTCTAAGAGTAGATTTGCATACCCTGGCATAATGCCCTTTCTTGTCACAATTCATGCATGTGGCATCCCTGGCGGGGCATTTGTTGCGGAGGTGTCTTTTGTACCCACAAAAGAAGCATTTACCAACCGAAGTAGTGGCTGAGGAGTTTGTCGTGGTCTGGGTATCCGATTCCTCGGGTTTATCTCCATCCTCAGTGTCGGAGGTGCCCTGGGGGGTTCCTTGAGTTTCCGCCATAGCAGCGTTCATTAGCAGCATCGGTGTCCCATATGACTCAGATTGCTGCTGAGCCGTATCCATTGCTCGAGCCTGGTCAGCTACCATTTCAAGAGTGGGTTGTGCTTTCTCCAGTAAGCGTTGCCGTATGGGGGCTGACCTGAGCCCTTGGATGAACGCCTCTCTGGTCGCTTCATCTCAGTGTTCCTCGGCGGTTACTGCCCGGAAACTGCAGTCTTTGCCCAACTGCCTCAGAGCTTGCAGGAACTGATCGATTGTCTCCCCGGCTGCTTGCCTGCGTGTGTTGAGAAGATGTCGTATGTATACCTCGTTCTTGCGCTTCACGTAGAGCGCCCGCAGCACGTCGATCGCTGCGTCGTAGGTGTCACACTCCGAGAAGAGCCTGAATACACTGGGCGAGACATGATTTACAAGGGCGGCCAATTTGTCGGCTCCCTCTTCAATAATGGTCAAATAGTGTGAGAAGGAACGGAACCAATGCGACCATATCATTTCCGAGTCAGTCGCGTTTGGGTCTGCGTCGAACCTCTCCGGCTTGTAGATCTTGTCCATCGTCGGTTGAGGGAGCCGAAGGGATCAAGTGAAATAAATTGAAATGAATGCGAGGGAAAAACCTTCAGAGTGTAGGCTTTATTTCACTTGATTGAAGCCGCTTCTACGGGCACATCAGGGGATACATGTGCAGCAAGGAGTACATGTGTAGCAAGGAGTACATGTGTAGCAATGTATACATGTGCAGTAGATCACCGCAAAATAAATCAGCAATTAGCATGGAGTCCGGTATACTCTCAATTTTTACCATTCAACGAGCACCAAGTGAACCACCGCGTAAATGACAATGCCCCAGTGACAATCCCACTGACCGCGCGGAATCTCGGTTTTATCTGTCCCGTGCGCGAGCCGCGCGACATGTGATCACGCGTCACATCCTTCAATTCATCACACCCTTGGCATTATAATTTACAATGTCTTTCAGAAGTGACTGTTTCAACACCAATAACCGATGTTTCTGCACATCCTGTTGTATTGCTACGTTTACTTTCAGATTCATAATCTCTCTTTCCAAAACTTGTTTCTCCATTCTTCCTTGCTTTGAACTAAATATTTGAAATTGCTGGCAGAATATTGCAATTTGTGCTTTCACATTGTCCCACCAAGTTTGCAGATGTACAAAACGAACTCTCATGTGACTGAGTTCCTGCCTTACCACAGGAAAGGCTTCTTGAAAGCAAGTATTACTCAAAATATCTGTTTAATTTCTAGTACGAAGAACAACCCCTTCTGCCGGGACATCAGTCTAAAACTTAGGAGAACTAAACTGTAATCTGAGAACCCTAAGGGAATAATGTGTTTTCAAAATCTCCTTCATCATCCGCCAATTAACATATAATCTATCTAACCTCGCTAACATGATGACGTTCCTTGCACATCTACACCATGAATAACCACACTCTTTAGAGTGCTGAAGCCTCCATACATCATCCAACAATTTTTTTTTGAAAAGCCTCTACTAACGATCTAATACAGGACTTAGAGTGCAATTAAAATACCCCCACCCACCCCCCTCCTCCCCACTATCACAATGAAATCTTGACACTCAATATTCCTCATTAGATCAGTCAATTGCAATAACAAATCTTGTATACCTCTCTTTACTTATGCTTGGAACATACACATTCACTAACATAACCCTATAGCTCTCCATTATAAAGGATAAAGTAGCTAAATATCCCTGCACAGCCTCAGTAAACACGACAGAGGTGAGATGAAGAGCAGGATGCAAAAATAAGGCAAATCCTTTTGGCATTTCTTTATCCAATTATTTAAACGATATTTGGTCGTTTCTGAAAAAACAGTCATCCGGACTCCAAATAATTTATTTCAATCAATTTACAAATCCGACATCATCTGGAAAAGAAATCCCTCAGTTCAACATTTCTTTTCGGAATATAATCTTTTTAGAAGGCCTTTATCTCATCATCCGAGAGGGTGAAAGAGTGACTTTCCCCTCTTAGGTCTGAGAAGGCACTTCCTCAACATCATCCACTTCTGAGTCCTCAGAAGCTGAATCACCCTTTTGCCCCATTTGTATCACAAGATACTTCCAATACCTCCAAAAATCATCCTGAGCAAGTGGTTCCTGCTCTTTCATCGTGAGTGAGTGGTTTGTGCTCCACCATCCGAAGCGAGTGGTTCGTGCTCCATCATCCTGAGCGAGTGGTTTGTGCTCTGCTATCCTGAGTGAGTGGTTTGTGCTCTGCCATCCTGAGTGAGTGGTTTGTGCTCTGCCATCCCGAGTGAGTGGTTTGTGCTCCGTCATCCTAGGCGAGTGGTTCGTGCTCTGTCATCCTGAGCGAGTGGTTTGTGCCCCACCGTCCTGAGCAAGTGGTTCATGCTCTGCCATCCTGAGTGAGTGGTTTGTGCTCCGTCATCCTAAGCGAGTGGTTTGTGCTCCGTCATCCTAAGCGAGTGGTTTGTGCTCTGTCATCCTGAGCGAGTGGTTTGTGCCCCACCGTCCTGAGCAAATGGTTCATGCTCTGCCATCCTGAGCGAGTGGTTCATGCTCTGTCATCCTAAGTGAGTGGTTCGTGTTCCGCTGTCCTGAGCAAGTGGTTCGTGCTCCACCGTCCTGAGCAAGTGGTTCATGCTCTGTCATCCTGAGCGAGTGGTTTGTGCTCTGCCATCCTGAGTGAGTGGTTCGTGCTCTGCCATCCTGAGTGAGTGGTTCGTGCTCTGCCATCCTAAGCCAAGCGGTTTGTGCTCTGCCCTCCTGAGCAAGTGGTTCCTGCTCCGCTGTCCTGAACGAGTGGTTCGTGTTCCGCCGTCCTGAGCGAGTTGTTCATGTTTTGCCGTCCTGAGCGAGTGGTTCTAGCTCTGCTGCCCTGACCGAGTGGTTCCTGCTCCGCCGTCCTGACCGAGTGATTCATGTTCCGCCATCCTGAGTGAGTGGTTCGTGCTTTGCCATCCTGAGCGAGTGGTTCATGCTCCACCATACTGAGTGAGTTGTGAAATGACACCCAATTTCCAAGCCATTTGTCATATTAACGTATTTTCTAAATTACCCAGCCAAATTTTTTTCCACCCATCTTACGCAGCTGTTTATAAAGATTATTGTTTGTGAACATATCCCGGAAACATCTCTATAAAAGCAACATTGTTTTTCGGTGAAAACTACTTTGGTTTCTATACAGTATGTACTATAGTCGGTAATCGCACTGATTCCAGCGTGCCGCCGATAATCGAAAAATTGCTGATATCAGCCAAGCACTAGTGTGTGTGTGTGTGTGTGTGTGGGGGGGGGGGTGTATGTGTGTGTGGGGGGGTGTATGTGTGTGTGTGTGGGGGGTGTATGTGTGTGTGTTGACGGGGGTGTATGTGTGTGTGTGTGTGTGTGGGGGGGGGTGGGTGTGTGGTGTGTACGTGTGTGTGTGTGTGGTTTGTGTTCACAAAGCATAACATATGCTCTCTGCTAACTCCTCTCTCTCTCTCTCTCACTCTCTCTCTCTCTCTCTCTCTCCCTCCCCCCCCCCCCCTCCCCCTTTTGACAGTTGTTGCTCGCTTGGCACGCACGTGCAATCGCGAAGGCTGTTGCTCAGTCCCTGGCGGTACGCGCGGAGCCTGTGTTTCTTTCTCCTTTCTCTCTTCTCATTGTCTAAATGTTTTAGTTTTCGTTTTCTCTTGACCCCCTTTCTCCTTGTTTTCTCTTTTCCAGAGAGAGAGAGAGAGATAGAGATAGAGATAGAGATAGAGATAGAGATAGAGATAGAGATAGAGATAGAGATATATAGATATATAGGTAGGTGGTGTTCGGGTATCTCAGAACCCCTCCCGGTTTTGAGGCCTGGTTTCCATCCGACATGTTTTGTTAGTTTTTGCCATCGCTGTGGCTCCCTTTAAACGATTCTTGGACCTCGTCCATATTATTATCATTAGTATTATTATCTTGCCAAAACGAAGTTTTTGCAAGATATGTTAGTCAGCTTGTATGTTTTTTTTTTTTGTTTGTAAACACGTATAAAAAATTCTGCAGAGCACAGTTATCATTGGAAATTTTTGTAACTTTGCATATCAGAGGCCTATAGAGGTCCCTTTCAGTGCACAAAATTTTGAAGGTCAAGGTCAAAGGTCAAGGTCACTTTGTCGCAAATCAGGGGAGTCGACGAAACCCTTATTTTTTGAGTAATTTTAATCTAATCGTCTCCAAACTTTATGGGAATGTAGTATATGGTCTGGCGCTCAGCTGATTAGTTTTTGGTGGCGATTGGCCTTGACCTTCATGGTTAGTGCCTGAGGTCAAACATATTTGACCCCAAGGTCAAATTTTCAAGTTTTAGGAACCATATCGTGTAGTACCTCAAATTGAACACCTCCATGAGTACTTTCTAGATATGTCAAGCTTGAGACATGATGACATCATTTGGTGACGTTATGAGGCAAACACATATTTTTCATGGTTACTCTGTAGAAAGATTCTCATTGGAATCTCTCGTAGGCAGATATTCCTCAAGGAGTCGCTCCTGGTGGATAGCAGCTCTGCTCTATTCACCTCAGTGTGATCTGAAAGAAGTCACACGTGGTCACCTTTTGGCTAGATACGGGTCACCCTGCGGGTGACATTGGTTTATTTTTTTTTATTACTCCTCCATTTGCCTCCATTTGCCAGCGTCGCTTGTGTATTCCTTTTTATTTTATTTTTTCCCTTTTTTTTTCTTTTTTTTTTTCTTCTTTTCTTGCTATCATTGCTCCCTGTTCTATATATATATATATATATATATATATATATATATATATATATATATATATATATATATATGTATATATATATATATATGTATATATATATATATATATATATATATATATATATATATATATATATATATATATATATATATATATATATATATATTCTACTCTCTCTTGTTTTTCCATTTTGGAGTTTGAGAGTGAGTGAGTGCACTCAATTCCATGGTGTGTTTTTTTTTTACCCTGAGGCATTGAGTGTTATTGTGCCTAAAGCATGGTGACCGTTGAGCTGTTAGAGTCTTTAAGTCGGAAAAATGGGTTTTCGTGTCCACCACCACCTGAGATCTTAGTTGAAAAAGTTGTTTTGTGTGTCGGAAAATTAATTGGCATGCATAGCGTAATAACTGCATCGAGAATGAATCAGCGTGTTGTTATCTTCGTCGCTAAAGAGGAAATAGTGGCACAGCTTGTGGAGTCAGGACTGACCGTGGAGCCGGATATATTCCTCTTCATATCACCGCTCGATGTTCCATCGATGAAGGTACTCCTGTCAAATATTCCTCCCTTCATAAAAAACGAGCAGGTTAAAGCTGCTTTAGAACAGTATGGCACTGTTGTTTCAAAAATAACTTTCATTCCTGTTCGGTTTAAGGACCACATTACAAAACATATTCTTTCCTTTCGACATCAACTATTTATTATTCCAAAGCCAAACATCCGTGAGCTTGACGTGATGTTAAAAATTGAACATGAAAAGTTTACTTACCGCATCTTTGCCACATCTCAGACTTTAGTGTGTTACAAATGTAGACAGTATGGTCACATGAAAAATGAATGCCCAAGGGGCGTTGAAAAAGAATCAAGTAAAGTTGAAAATGTAAATGAACCTGAGGTCACTGGGGTGTCTACTGAGGCAGGGGAAAACTCTGAAAATCAAACGAATGGAAAAAATGAGTCTGGTTGGGTGACACGAGGAAAACGGAGGCACCAAAGTGCAGTTTTAGTCGAACCTTCTTCATACGCGGAAGCGGTCACTGTGAAGAGGGTTTCACTCAATAGGAACGAGAGTAACCAAAATCCTTCAGATGTTTATGCCTGCCCTCTCACATGTGATGACGAGGAGACTATGGAGCTTCAAAACAAACCATCAGTAGATGTCCCAGGCAGAGACGAAACTTGTTCTGGACATACAGTAGGTAGTCATACACTGAAGCAGGATGTTCATGCGGAGATTGTGTCTAACACCCAAGAACCAACTGTTGAAACCATAGTCGTGCCTCATACCTCAGAACCAGCAGTTCAGACTACAGTAGAGCCTAATAACTCAGAGCCATCTGTCCAAACTATAGTTGTGCCTAACACCACAGAACAATCTCACCAAACTGTAGTTGCACCGAGTACCATAGAACTGCCTGTCACATCTACAGCCACACCCATTACCTCAGTGACTTTGAAGCAGACACCTGAAAAGTTAGAAGGAAATCTGCTTCCTGAGGATTCCTTTTTCATGAAACCATTTCCAATGTCTGCTATATCTGTAAAGAAAAAGGAAGCTGAATTTGAACACGAGTCGTGTGATTCCGATGATACTTGTTCAATATCAGATTCTTCTGAGTTAGTTGGTGCAGCTGGAGATTCACAAGACCACAAGGGCTTAAATGCCCCTGCTCCTGCGAAGGTGATCAAGTTCTTCCACACCTTTCGGAAAAAAATTAAACTAACCGATTTCTTTCCGGAACTCGATAAATTTATGCCTACCGCATCCCTTATTACTAAAAATCCGGCAGCCTATGGTGCCAATGAATCCCAGGCACACAGATTGAGGAAATATGTAACTCTAGCAAGGAAAGAAGTTCAGTAACCAGTACCCACCTATAAAATACTAAAATGGTTCTGTCTCTTGCTTGTTTAAACATAAATGGGGGCCGCGCCCCTATACGTAAAACACACGCTCGACTTACTTTTCAAAAGCATATTGATGTAGCTCTTCTTCAGGATGTGCGTTGTGGACCTACTTGTTCTGCAGAGTGGCAAACCACAAAAAGGGATTCTTGGTTTTTCAGTTCCTTTGATTGCTGCAGTGCAGGAGTTGCTTTCTGGTTTCGATCAAGTTTTTCATCGGACCAAATTGTTTTTCACGAATTCATGCAAGGTCATTTGGCTTTTGTGGTTTTTTCTTATGGAGGCTATAAAATCACACTATTAAATGCTTATGTCCCAAGTAATCCTGCAAAAAGAAACGAATATTTTTCCATTCTTGATGATTGTTTATCCCAGATTGATTTTAGTGGTCTCGTGTGCCTATCTGGTGATTTTAATTGTACCTTGGAGCCAGCTCTGGACCGTAATGGCTCAGAACCTCACCCTGAGAGTGCAAAAGGGCTTGCGACCATTTTAGCAAAGTATAATTTGGTTGATGGTTGGAGATTGCAGCACCCCAAAGTTAAACAATATTCGTGGTGTCAAACTTCCAATAACAGGATATCTTTTGCTCGCTTAGATCGATTTTATGTTAATAATGATTTTCGGAACTTCATATTGTCTACGGCAATTTCTCCCTCTGGCTTTTCGGATCACCACCTCGTTTCTTTAAAATTAACTTTTCCCTATCTTCAACGTAGGAGTGCCTATTGGGCTCTAAATGTTAGTCTTTTGGAAGACATGGTTTTTTGCCATGCTTTTAGAATCTTTTGGACTTCTCTTTACAGAAGGAAAAACACCTTTCATAGCAAGCTACAATGGTGGGATATTGTAAAAATCCACATCAAAATCTTTTGTCAGCAGTTTAAACTTCATCACTCTCCTGATAGTCTTTCGATGATAACGATTCTAGAAAAAGAGGTTTTATAATTGCTAAAGGGGCTTTAGTGCGGCTTAAGATTAAAAATTTGAGTCTTTTTGACACTTCATCAAAGTTTTTCTTCTCTTTGGAGAGGAAAACTAAAGCACAACAACAACTATTATCTGTACAATCACCTGAAGGAGGGATAGTAAGTGAACCTAAGATGATTAAAAGAATTGTAGTCGATTATTTTTCTTCTTTATTCTGTGCGAAAAAGATTGATTTGAATGTTGCATAAGCTTTTATTGAACCTTTACCTAAGTTGTCTGAGTCGCAGCGAGCCTCTTTGGAGAGGTCCATCACGCTGGAGGAGTTGGGTCTTGCTCTTTCCAGTATGGCGTCCGGGAAAGCTCCTGGTCTGGATGGAATCCCCTGTGAATTCTACAAAACCTTTTGGGACATTATGGGACCCGAACTTTTGGAAGTTTTCAAGTTGGGGAGCTCCCCCTAAGTTTCCGGCAAGCTGTTGTTTCCTTGTTCCCAAAGAAGGGAGACACCCAGTTACTCAGAAATTGGCGTCCTGTCTCCTTACTGACCACCGACTACAAGATTTTTTCAAAGGTCCTTGCCTAAAATTGGTAGTCCAATCTTTGGTGCATCTTGATCAAACCTGTTGTGTGCCTGGACGATCAATATATGACAATCTTGGCGCTGTTCGTGACATTGTTGATGTGTGTGATCTTCTGCATAAAAGTACTGGCTTAATCTTTATTGATCAAGAGCATGCGTTTGATAGTATAGTTCATAGTTATCTATTTGCTATCCTAAAGGGTTTTGGTTTTGGTCGTATTTTTGTATCATATATTCAGTTGTTGTATCATAATATTTATAGTTTATTCAAAATAAATAATGAGTTGATTCCTCCCTTTATTGTTACCAGAGGAATAAGGCAAGGGTGTCCCTTATCCGGACTCCTTTATGTTCTTTCCATTGAACCTCTTTTAGTTAAATTGCGTGAGAAGCTTGTGAGATTCTCTGTCGCTCCGGACATACCTACTATAAAAGTTGTTGCTTATGCAGATGATATCTGCACTACAACTCAATGTTAAGAAGATGTATCTGAGCTACTTAAAACTATGAATAATTTTACCCTTGCTTGCTCAGCCAGAGTAAACTGGACAAAGAGTTATGCCTCCTTTTTTGGATTAGCAATACATTTTTCATTCTCAACACTGTGCTGTATCACGTGATTGGGTTTTCCTATATCATGGCTCGCCCGCTAGGGGTGGCAGGAATGTACGTCCGGACGCGCGATAAAGCGGAGTTGATGCTAACACTCTTGCTTCTCGTGTTCCACTGCACCTCGTACACCACAGTTGGCTGACGAGGATGGTTAAAAACGGACATGTGCCCATTTTCGTCGGAGACGACTTCGAATTGTTTTCGGAGCAATTGGGATGCTATTTCCACGTGAATGATGTGGTCGACGAGAGCAAACAGAAGTCGATCTTGCTCGCTTCGCTTTCGGCGGAGCATTATCGGTTACTGAGTGATTAGGTGGCGCCGGACAAGCCGCGTGATGACGCGCTGTCGTTTTGGGACATTGTGGAGAAGATGAAAGCACACATGGCGCCGGAGAAGTCATTACATCTCGCTCGATACCAGTTCAATCGCCTCTCGAAAGGTGCAGAGGAGCGTGTCGCTGATTTCGTGGCGCGGATTAAGCATTCTTCCGTGGCATGCAAGTTCACGGCGGGGGAGCGTCCAGCTCGGCTCAGAGATCGTTTTATTGCTGGTTTACAAGATGCAAAGATGGTTTCGGCGGTTCTACGGCTGAAGGGTGAAGCCATTACATTCGACTCGGCGCTCAGCAGGGCTACAGCGGTCGAGCAGACTCGCGGAGATGTTCGGGCCATCACCGGCCACGCGGGGTCGCGAGCACCCTGGGACGTGCGCACGACCTTCGGCGCGGGTCGGACGTCGCCGCGCGGCCGCACGAGCGACGAGGTGACCCCACGGACGTGCTTGGGATGCGGAGGTCAACACCTGCGCCATGCGTGCCCGTATAAAGGCACCGTGTGTTTCAATTGTCACAAGGTGGGTCATCTGAAGCGTGTGTGCCGTGGGGCGCCGGTCACCGTTAAGGTCATGGACGGCGATGTGCGAGGCGACCCGGGGCGGAACTGGCGGCCGTTGATGGGCCTGTTTTCAATTGGCCCGGCGGCGGCACGCCCGATGACGGTGGAAATCGAAGTGAACAAAATGCCGATCACGTTTCAGGTCGATACAGGAGCGGCTGTGTCGATCATCGGCAAACAGACTGCGCGTAGACTCAACGGCCTGAAGCTTATCAGGTCAAACCTCACGCTGTTTACGTACACCCGCGAGAAGATAACGCCAGTCGGGATGGCAGACATGTCTGTGCGGTAACAAGGCGAGGTCGCCACGCTTCCATTGTACGTCGTGCGGGGGAGGGGTCCATCTCTCCTCGGCCGAGACTGACTGTCCCGCATCAGGCTAGACTGGGCCGCAGTTCACCTTGTGCAACCCGTGCCGAGCCGGTGGGAGGATCAGTTGGAGAAGATTCTTCAAAGACATCAAGGTTTGTTTTGCGACGACCTTGGGAAACTCAAGGGTGTGGAGGAAAAGCTCTTCCTGAAGGAGGGGGTGGTTCCTCGTTTTTGTAAGCCACGACCGGTGCCGTATCCCCTGCGGGACAAGGTCAAGGGTGAACTGGATAGGCTGGAGGCCTGTGGAGTGATCGAACGGGTGTCGCAGTCAGATTGGGCCACCCCGGTTGTCACGGTGCTGAAACGGAATGGAGACGTCCGATTGTGCGGGGACTTCAAATCCACGGTTAACCCGGGGCTCAGCATGGAGCAATATCCACTGCCGTCAATCGATGAAATATATGTGTGATTGGCGGGGAGTCAATACTTCACGAAGCTAGACCTGCGTGATGCATATTTTCACCTGGCGATGGATCCCGGGAGTAGCGAGCTTTTGACAATCAACACGTGTCAAGGGCTCTATCGATATACCCGACTCTGTTTTGGAATTGCTTCGGCCCCGGCCTTGTGGCAGAAAGCCATGGATCAGTTTTGCATTGGCCTGCCCGCTCAGACCTACCTAGACGATGTGCTCATTGCGGGGAAAACGGCGGACGAGCACCTTGCGAATATTGCCCAAGTGCTGACAAAGCTAGAAGCGTGCGGCCTGCGCTTGAACAGGGACAAGTGCGCGTTCTTCAAGCAGCGCTTGGAATACCTCGAACCCATCATCACACCGGAGGGGCTGTTGAAAGGTCCTCGGAAGGTGGAGGCGATTCAACACATGCCACCGCCTCGCGACAAGACGCAGCTGCGCTCGTTCATTGGTATGGCCCAGTATTACCAAAGGTTCGTGCGCGGGCTCAGCTCACAACTTGCGCCGTTAACACGCTTGCTCAGGAAGGACGAGCGCTGGGCTTGGGGGCCTGCTCACCAGGCGTCGTTCAACCGCGTCAAGCGGCGACTCACAGAGGATACGGTACTCGTGCACTACGAGCCTGCGCGTCCGCTCCTATTGGCATGCGACAGCTCTGCATATGGCATCGGGGCAGTGCTCTCCCACAGGATGGACGATGGTTCCGAGCGGCCTGTTTGTTTTGCATCCCGGACCCTGTCCGCAGCAGAGCGGGAATATGCCCAGATCGAGCGCGAGGTTCTCAGCCTCGTCTGGGGTGTATGGAAGTTTTATCAATACCTGCTGGGGCGGCATTTCACTTTGCAGATGGATCACAAGCTGCTTCAATACATCCTGAGACCCGAACGCGGGGTACCGGTGGTAGCGGCCGCGCGAATACAGCGGTGGTGTCTGTTTCTTGATGCTTACGATTATGATATTCAGTTCCGAAGCACCGAAAAGCATGCTAATTGCGACAGGCTCTCACGCTTGCCGTGTGCGGAGGGTCCAGCTGCATCTGAGTCGGCCGACCTGGTCGATGTGTTCGCGCTGGGCCAGGTCCAAAGCGGGCCGATCACGGCCAGACAGGTCGCGGTGGAATCGGCTCGTGATCCGGTGCTCGCCCATGTCGTCCAGGCGATTTCTACGGGGAATTGGAGCGATCTACCTTCGACACCGGCATTTCAACCTTTCACGTCACGCGCATCGGAGCTGTCGTTGGTCCAACGGTGCGTAATGTGGGGAATGAGGACGGTGATTCCATCGAAGTTCAGGCAGCGATGTTTGGAAGAACTGCATGTCAGTCACCTTGGCATCGTGAAGACCAAGAGTCTTGCTCGTAGCCTGTTGTGGTGGCCGGGGTTGGACAAAGACATTGAGCAGTTGGTTAAGCGTTGTGCCACATGTCAAACAGATGCTGATAACCCGCGTCGAGCCTCGGGGCTATGGCCGACCCCAGACAGAGCCTGGCAGAGGATCCATGTAGATTTTGTGTGGCCGGTTAATGGCAAATGTTTTTGATTGTGATCGATGCATTCTCTAAATGGCCGGAGGTTGTAGTAATGCAGCATACATCAACAAACATTACAGTAGAGAAACTGCGGACGATCTTTGCTAATAAAGGATTACCGGAGATCCTAGTCTCTGATAACGGTCCTCAGTTCATCACAGGTGTATTTGATGAGTTTATGCGTCAAAATGGTATTCGACATCTGAGGTCCGCACCGTATCATCCTGAGACGAATGGGCAGGCTGAGTCGTTTGTTAAGATGTTGAAACGGGCTTTGCGCAGGGGGGGGGGGGAGTGTTGCACCTGTGCAGACAGTGGTCAATGTCTTTTTGCTCCATTACAGGAACGAGATTCATCCTGTCACGGGTGATTCGCCTGCCATTCGTCTCTATGGACGGGCATTGCGGTCCAGACTGGATTTGCTGTGACCTGGAGGGTCAGGGAGTTGGACGGAGTCGCGTCCGGCGCTGCTGCGCGGTTTCGATGTGGGGCAGCGGGTAATGGTGCGCGATTATTTCCACGGTTCCAAATGGGTGCCGGCTGTGGTCTCTGTGGTACTGGGCCTGGCGAATTGCATGGTGCAGACTGATGGTGGGGAGGTGTGGAAGCGGCACGTGGACCAAATGCATGATCGCTGTTCAGCGTCACCCCCCACACCCCCCGGGCCGAATGATGTGGGACCCCCACCTATAATGTTGCCGTGCCCAGACGTTGTATCGCCAGGGCCGGATGTGCCGACACCCAGGGGGTCTTCGCCTGATTCAGTCCTGCCCGGGGACGTCGGGCAGGCTGGTCGGCCGGGGGCGGTTGTTATTGCGGATGGCACGAGTCCGGCGAGGGTGTCACCTCGACCGAGCCGGGAGGCGTCTGAGCCTGGGCTGTCTGACGGCGCTGCCCGTCCGAGGCGGGTCAGGGTGCGGCCGCGGTACTTGGAGGATTATGAGTGTTGATTGGTTTCGGTTGGTCATGTTATGATTGTCCTTTCATCATTTGACTTGTCATTTTACGAGGGGAGGAGTGTGCTGTATCACGTGATTGGGTTTTCGTATATCATGGCTCGCCTGCTAGGGGTGGCAGGAATGTACGTCCGGACGCGCAATAAAGCGGAGTTGATACTAACACTCTTGCTTCTCGTGTTCCACTGCACCTCGTACACCACAAGCACTACCTAACAATTTATCCTGGAAGAATAATAGTGTTTCCCATTTGGGTGTACACCTTGGTGATGCTCAAAGTATTCAGAAAAACTGGGATGGACTAACAGACGAAGTCTACTCCAGACTTCAGAGATGGAGGGGCCTTCTGTGCAAATTATCATATCATGGAAGAGTTTTACTTATTAACAATTTGGTCTCTTCAATCTTGTGGCACAGGTTTATTGTCTTGTAGCCACCTGCATGGCTAATTAAAAATATTCAAAAACACTTGATCGATTTTTTTTCTGGGGTGGTAAGCACTGGCTTCGACCAGGTGTGCTCAGCCTTTCTCGTAATGAGGGGGGGTCAAGGGCTTGTTGACATCACCAGCAGGATCATGACTTTCCGCATTCTTTTTGTGAAAAAAGTTGCTTTATAACCACATGCCTTGGGAGAGTTTGACCCTTTGTTTGCTAAAGCAAGCGGGCCGGCTAGGATATGGCCGTGAGCTTTTTTTGCTCGACCTCCTGAAGATCGACGTGTCACCACTTCCTCTGTATATGCAGAGTGTGATCAATGCTTGGCAAGCTTTATCACTGCAACGTGAGGTCACTTCCTTTACCGTCTCGATGTTCTTAAATGAACCAGTTTTCTACAACCCCTGTTTTACAGGAATCCCATCCTCTAGGGCTTTTGTGCAACATTTTGTGGGGTCCAATATACTTCTTGTGCACAATCTGCTGGATTTTTCAAAAGAAAGATGGAAATCTGGTCATGAAATCTCCACCATTACTGGGTTGAAATAAATTCGGATAATTGGTCAGCTTTTTTCTGCTATCTTAAAGGCATTAATGAGTTATGGAATGGGTTTCAGGAGTCTTTTTGATATTGTGGATTTGCCCAATCAATATGCCTTCCCTGTTTTGCTTTTGCACTGGGATGGCAAATCTGTACCTTTAAATTCCATTGAGAATTGGAACCTGTATTCCTTTTGTATTCAGTATATTTTTGCCGATTCATTTAAAAGTCCTTTCGGGATTCAATGGAAAGAACATTTGCCAACTTCGACCCCTCTTGTCCCTGCATGGAGAGGTTTATATACCCCCCCCCCCCCAATTTCTAAACGTTTGGGCGACCTGCAATGGAGATTAGTGCATTGCATCCTCCCTTATAATATCTTATTGCACAAGTTTTCCAATGAGATCTCGGAATTGTGCCCATTTTGTGAAAACAATGAAACGCTTTGTCATGCATATGTAGATTGCATAAGACTTGTCCCTCTTTTTCAGTTTTTGCATGATATTATTTTAAAGATGGGTCTTTCTTTTTCCTTGGTGAAATTTATTTATGGTTTCCCTATTTCCTCTAGTTTCAAATCTGAGACTGGTTTGGCCAGGTTTTTGGTTGCTGAGGCAAAAATGGCAATTTATAAGACAAGGAAAAAGAAGGTGGAATCTGCGGATGCTTGTTCTTGTGTTTTATTAACCTTTAGAACTTTAGTTGTGTCTCGCATCCAGCTTGATTTCTTTTTCTGTTGCAAGTATGGGAGAATGCAGGATTTTGTTGACAAATGGTGTTTAAAAAAATGTTCTTTGCTCTGTTGTAAATGAATCACTTGAGTTTCCTTTCTGATTTAAAATGTATGAATCAACCTAAAATGTTTTTTTAATAATTGGTTGTTCATCTGTTTTGGTAAAATAATTTTTTCTACCTTTATAAATACCCTCTTGTTTGTTTAAATATAATTTGTTCGCTTGCTGTGAAAAACGGTTAAATGTTGTGCTGACTCCTTTTGTCTCATTGGTGAGACACCTTTTTATACTTTTGTAATAAAAGAATATAAAACTCAACTCTCTCTCTCTCTCTTTGTGACCTGGAAATATTTCTCTCTCTCTCTCTCTCTCTCTCTCTCTCTCTCTCTCTCTCTCTCTCTCTCTCTCTCTCTCTCTCTCTCTCTCTCTCTCTCTCTCTCTCTCTCTCTCTCTCTCTGTCTCTGTCTCTGTCTCTGTCTTTAGACATCCGGACGGTGATTATGTCTGGATGGCATTTATCTCCGGATTTGTCCGGACGGGATTTTGTCTCTGGACGTGTCCGAGCGGTGTTTATCTCCGCACAGCTTGGTTTCGGACGTGTCCGGATGGAAGTTTGTCTCTGGACAGGAGTTAGCAGCGTTTGTGTCTGGACTGCTTGGCTCCAGATGCGTCAGTCAGGTTTTTTTTCTCTGGACATGTCTGGGCCATGTTTATAGTATGGCCAGTAGAAAATGGATTTCAGACATTATTTTGTTTCCATCTTCACTGTTTTTCTATGCAGAATCATTTTGATGAGACTGTACGAATTGGAATTAACGCTCCACCACACGTCTACCTTCCCTTCCTCTCATCTCACAGTATTCCCTTCCCCCACCCCTATTCGTTCCCACACCTCTCCTCACTCTCCCTCCCTCCTCTCTCTTTTCCCCTCCACCTCCTCACTGTACCCCTTCTCTCTCTCCCCCCCCCACTTTCGTGTTCCCGTCAGTAAAGCGACGGGTGGTATTTGCTAGCACTTGGTATTTTTTTTTAGCAAATACTGTGTAACAAACTGTGATTCCATCTGTTTTTTGGAGGGGGTGGTGCGACGGTAGGCCTCAAAAAGTTATCCGACACACCCTTCCTTGAAATTATTTATGCTGTCTCTCTCTTCTTCTCCTCTCAAGAAAGAAAAAGAAATATAGCAAGAAAGGAAGGGGGGAGGCTAAGAGGCACAGCAAGAACAGGGGAAAACAGAGGACAGCCACAATGTGCTACACCACCACCATGATGACCAAGGACATGCCCACCAGAAGGGAGAGAAAGAGCGAGAGAGAGGGACAGAGACAGAGAGTGAGAGTGTGTGTGTGATTGCAAATAGGCAAGAGAAATGAAGAAAGAAAGACTTGATGAGAATGAGGGCAAGGGTAGAAACGCAAAGGAGAAGATATAGGAAGAGTGTATCTGTGTTAAATGTTATTGGTGGTTAGGATTTTATGGACTTTTTTTACCTGACTCTCACTCTGAGTCAGTGTCAGATAGCAATGTGGCAAAGGTTCTTCAATGGGGCAGTGGTTTTATCAAGGCAAAATGGAGTAATCTATATTCAGGCTGCAATGTTGGTGCTTGAGGTACATTCTTCATTGAGTTAGTAGTTGATGAGCATTCAGTTTTCCTTTGAACTATTTCTTAAACCATATTGACTTTGACTTTGTTTCTTTATTCTTCACAATCCAAAAATTTGTTCTGATAGGTGTACGTACTTCCTGCCATAGTTCCACTCAGTCAAAGTTTGCTGTAGATATACAACTACAGAGGGTTACCAAAATTTAAATTGCTGGGGGACATATAACGTTAGCGTACAAGGTTAAACACAAGTCAGGAACTATGACCAAAGCATTACAACTTCTATAGAAAAGTTGCTACAGTTTTTAAAAGTTCCATTGTTTTTGCATGTGTGCTTTCAGTTTTACTGGTGAAACCTGGGAAGGAGTCCGCTATGTGGAGACACAGTCTCTGGCTGTGAGCTCCTCATTCATGCTGCAGTTTGAGTTCGTGGCCAACTGTGATTCTCTGAGAAACTTTCATCAGATGAATCCAGTACGTCTTGAGTTCTCCACCAATCATGGTCTCACGTGGAGCCTGGTACAGCAGGTATGTGTGGTTTGAACTCGATATAGTGTTTAAAAAAAAAAAGAATCAAGGCTGATCATGAATCTGAATGAGAGTTGACGGGTCTATGCAGCAACAATGGAACAGAGAGGAGCAGGAGCATGTGGGATATAGAAAGAAGTAAGAAACAAATAGATAGACGGAATAATAAGTGGAGACATCAGGCACGTCAATATGGCATATCAAAATGGGACAGGTGGACAAAGGCTTTGTGGGGAGACAGCAAAAGTCGACAAATATACTAAATGTCAAAACTGCATATTGATTGGAAGGGTCAGTGAAAATAGAAACATTGCTGAGTAGGAATCGAGGATAGCATGAGATGGTGAGCACACATGTGGGTATCACTGTGCAAAGAACAAATCACCACATTAAAGGAGTGGAGGGAAGAATGAAGAACAGAACTGGATGCACTCTGGCAGACAATTCCACAGCAGCGATAATAGGGGAGCAAAGTAATAGAAATGAGCAATAAACTTAGTATTCAGGCCCATGTGCAGGATTTTCAATGGAGGTGTGCATAGCTTCCAAATCGTGGACCGCTGAGAGCATGATAGCACCACACCACAATGCCCATTGTGGGATGGGATGCCCACTGCACCATCATGTCTGTTGTGAAATGTGATGCATGTCACACCACCATGTCCATTGTGGGATGGGATGCATGCCACACCATCAGGTTCATTGTGGGACGGGATGCACGCTGCACCATCATCTCCATTGTGGGACCTGATGCATGCTGCACCATCATCTCCATTGTGGGATGAGATGCACGCCGCACCATCACGTCTATTGTGGAATGGGATGCACGCCGCACCATCACGTCCATTGTGGAATGGGATGCACGCCGCACCATCACGTCCATTGTGGAATGGGATGCACGCCGCACCATCACGTCCATTGTGGAATGGGATGCACGCCGCACCATCATGTCCTTTGTGGAATGGGATGCACGCTGCACCATCATGTCCTTTGTGGGATGAGATGCACGCCGCACCATCATGTCCTTTGTGGGATGAGATGCACACCACACCATCATGTCCATTGTGGAATGGGATGCACGCCGCACCATCATGTCCTTTGTGGAATGGGATGCACGCTGCACCATCATGTCTTTTGTGGGACGGGATGCACGCTCCACCATCATCTCCATTGTGGGACGGTATGCACGCTGCACCATCATCTCCATTGTGGGACGGTATGCACGCTGCACCATCATGTTCTTTGTGGAATGGGATGCACGCTGCACCATCATGTCTTTTGTGGGACGGGATGCACGCTCCACCATCATGTCCTTTGTGGAATGAGATGCACGCTGCACCATCATGTCTTTTGTGGGACGGTATGCATGCTGCACCATCATCTCCATTGTGGGACGGTATGCACGCCGCACCATCATCTCCATTGTGGGACGGTATGCACGCTGCACCATCATCTCCATTGTGGGACGGTATGCACGCTGCACCATCATCTCCATTGTGGGACGGTATGCACGCTGCACCATCATCTCCATTGTGGGATGAAATGCACACCGCATCATCATGTCCTTTGTGGAATGGGATGCCTGCCACATTGCTTTACCTCAGAAAGTGGAAGTGTCAAATACAGAGCTCAATGGGTTCTTATTTTTTGGGGGGTGTTTTCATGCCATATGTTGGTATGGCATCAACATGGCAGCATATAAAATACTATTTCATTTATTGAAGTCGTCGAATACCGATCAAAGTTTCAGTGTGAGTAAAATTCACCAAGTAACTCTTGACAGGAAACACCACATCAAAAAAAGGAACATAATATGAATATACAGATTTGCTTACATATACTTTTATTTTATAATATTACAAGTAAGTTCATCATTAATGTCTATCAAAGTTGTGTTTGTGGTCAACATTCGTGGGGTGGGGGGTATAGGAAAGGAAAGATGAAAAACAATGTATTGGACCTAAAAAACACGAGCAGGACCTAAAAACCCACAACTCCGAAATATGACAGAAAACAGGGGAAAATACTTATGAATCACAAACTAAACACCAAACTTTGTTGAAAAATATAATGAATTTAATCAGCTAAAATTAATTAACTGTTTTGGACAATTTCTTTCGCATGTGCAATGACGTTTCCTTCCTCTTACGGTTCATATATGCACATGTAGATGTACTACCATAACCAAGAAGGAGATCAGGTCAAGTTATAACAAGATTACGTAGATTGTGTAGCTTACAAGTCAGACGTGATGAAGGAAAGCCTACATTTGCATTTTTTTTTCCTCTGTTGTTTTCTTGCTTGCGAATTTACTGGTTTCCAGAGGAAATCAAGGTACAGAGTGATTTCTGTTTTTAGATCCTCGAGGAGGATCTCTAATTCTTACTCACGTTGTTGTTCTTCATCTTCTTCTTGTGGACTTTTTTGTTTCACAGCCTACAGTTTTCATCGAAACTTCCTGAAACTTGGCATATATATATATATATATATATATATATATATATATATATATATATATATATATATATATATATATATATATATGTAAAAATACCCGGGCGCAGACAGTAACCATCTCCGATTTTGAAAATTCCTCCTAGAAAAACAGTTATGACGTCAAAATATCTCCACTAATGGAAATCGCCTAAAAAATTATCTCAAACTAGGCAAGCTTTATGAATTCTGTTTGCGGGAATCGAACAGGGAATTATCAGAGATGAATTACCACACATATGATACATCACTATGACGTCATCTCAATTTTTATGACGTCATTCCTATTTTTTGACATTTTTTGTTTGATAACCCAGAGTTTTCATCGGATCTTCGTGAAACTTACCATGTATATGCAGAAAGCCCACCGCAGGCAGTAACCATCTCGGATTTTGGAAATTCTTCCTAGAAAAAAAGTTGACGTCATAATATCGCCGCTAATGGAAAGCGCCTACACCATTATCTCTGAAACTAGGCAAGCTGTTTGAATTTTGTTTGCGGGAATCAAGCCGGGCATTAGCACAGATAATTTATCGCAAACCTGATACATCACAATGACGTCATATTCGTTTTTTTTGACATCATCATTAAGAGGACGAGGATCTTAGCTCATTTGAGTTTGTTTTATTCGAGAACCCTAACTATTTCCCTTACACTAAAAAGACTATATCAGTTAAGAACCGAATATTTTGCAGAAATGTAGCCTAATGTGACAGAAAGAATGTTCAACGAGAAACACGTATTCTTCCACAGTGAGCGCCATGGCGTGACTGAGTGAAAACCGTTAAACGTCACTGCCGATAACTCTCAGGATCATGTCACGTCTTTCTGTAACATTAGACTCCATTCATGCAAAATATTTTGTTCCTAACAGATATCGTTTTTAGTGTTTGGGAATTATTTCAGGTTTTCGAATAAAACAAAAACAAAATCACCCTGTATCAGTTGCTGGATGAACCCATGCAATGTCACATGGCTTGTGAGGGATCAATTTTGCACTGGAATGGCAGGGACAGAACGACCAGCTATGAGGTTGTGGAAAACTGCTAGCAGACCCATTTCTTTGTTTTTGAGGGAGCACCAGCTCTGAAATCTCAACCTCCTGTTGAGAATTGTTTAAGGTTCTCGAATACCAATTACCCTCGGGTCGTTGGATTTCACTACCTCCAGATGAGAAAGATAAGATTCAGTAGTGCTATCCCATGAAAGAGAGCCAAACACAATGGCACTATGGATGAAGGCCTTGTACACTGCTATCAGTGTGACCTAGATGAAGGGACGTGACCCTTCGAGTTTAATTTGCAGTGGATTAAAGTATGAGGAACAGCTCTGATGTACAGGTTTCTCAGATGAATGCATTGATACCTGTTTAATTTATTCTTGATACAGAAATCTAATTTCAGGAGGGCTGCTGGCAGCACTAATCCATAAGTTTGCATGTGCAATGAGCCAATAGCTGGATAGCTGTCTGCCTGTTGCAATGATCCATAAATTTGCAAGCAGCAGTTCTCATGATTAGTGTTGCAATCATAATCGAGATCCAGAATCACCAACTTGTTTTGATTTAAGCAGTGAATCAAAGGTGCATAATGATTGCTTTCAGGACTGTGTTTTTGAGGTTGTCTAACAATTAGATTTCCGACTTGATGGGTCATGGGGGATAATTTAAGGACCAAATTATCTTCATTTGGGAGGATTCCTGAATTCTAGAATAAGATATTAAGGTCCTTGTGAATGTTTCAATCCTTCCCACTGGCACCTTAAGCCTGGTGTTGGCATAATGGTTAAGGTGGCTGGCTTAAATCCTAGGGTCTTGAGTTTGAACCTCTGTCATTCCATTCAACAACACCAGGTGGGTTCATTCAGCCCAGAAACAACATGTGGGCGATTCAGCCCTTTTGAGGTCGGCAAAATGAGTACCAGCTTACTGGAAACAGGAGGCACTGCATCAGTGGCACAGTCACGCTGCTAGCAATGATGAAACCAGCAGCCATAGGCTGCATACGAAATGATGATGATGACTGACACCTTCACTATCGCCGTCTGACAGAAATGCCTGCCTGGAATGCCGAGCTGTGATGAGTTTCGAGCTGCAAGTGAGTTCTATCCATCTCAGTTCAAGCAATGGCAACGTGTGACAATGGCCCTGCCTGCTCATTGCTGGTGAGGACCTGCCATTATAACATTCAACAGGAAAATTGTCTGTGAGTTTGATGCTCATCATCCCCAAATGACCTTTGCTTAATGATGCACACACAATTCATCATTGAAGAATATGTTATTTGTTGTTTTGTTTTTACATCAAAATTCCTGTTTCATGTTCCTATCGAAACGCATAACTCACAATTCTGGTCCCTAGGTTAAAACCCAACATCATCTGGTGATGATCCATTTTGTTTATCCAATGCTTTTCTTTCCCACTGGCATTCCAACGTGTGAGAGAAATCGTTGCTTTTTTGTTCTGAGGCCCGATTTTGCATTTTTAGTGTTTTTGGTGATCAAAGTAAGTTTTCAGGTTTGAAGCAAAAGATGTATCACGTTGTATCATGCTTTTGCCTACATACAGGTAAAGGGGGCTTAAATAAGGCACATTGTTGTTTCAAATGTAAATCATTTCTGCTGCATGCATCTAACCTGTTCAGATCTAAACCAGCTGACAGGGTGTGTTCAAGGTATACACACTCACCTTTAAGCTGTCTAGCCTGGGTTTGAATCTTGACCTGGTGTGTTTCACAGGCAGGGTGATTCATCAATATGTGTGCCATCCCTCGGATGGACGTTGAACTGGTCACAGGGTGGATGTTAAAGATCCAATGGTGCTTTTCGTGTGCTAGAAGTCGCTGATGGATGTTAAAGATCCAATCTTTATTGGCTACCAGCCACTTGGTCAACAAGGAGTAGGCGATTTATTGACGACACCTTGGAAAAAAAAATTCAAATTCCTGCGTTAATCTGTGGCGCCATGACATCAGTTGCACATCTCAGCCTCAGTAATGGTCCAACCTCTCGACCAAATTTGTGAGTGAATCCTAATCGAATATACTTTTGCTAATAATGACTTGTCCACAATTCCTCTTCAGGTCAAGCTCAACACGTTTTCGTTGGCAGCAAGGACCTACTTCAGGTGGTAAAGGAGATATGTGGGCCTTGGATGACCTTTACATTGGTCAAGCATGCCCAGCATTCTGTCATAACCACGGACACTGCAATCATGGTACTTGCAGGTAGTGTGGTATTTTTGGATTCGGAAAGATAATATGATGATGATGATGATGTTTGTTTTCTTGATATACGAGCAGAGCCTACCCGTCGCTTCGCTGACGGACCAATTAATCGTCCTGTTTGCCAAAAATTGCGATGTTTTCTTCACACAATGTGCTGGGCTCCCTCAGGTTATTATTTTTCCCACTTTGACAGGCCACTCAATTTTGGGCGATAAGAAGGAAAAGACAAATTTACCCGTGCAAAGAGTGCTTTAACCCCTCTCCCCCAGCCCCTCCCCATCCCCATCCTCACGTCCCGCTCACCCCTCCCCCCCCCTCTTTACCTCTCGTTCATCCTGATGTCCATTCCACTTTCTGAAACCCGCATATGGAGATAATGGCGTACACACGTACACACACACACACACACACACACACACACACACACACACACACACACACACACACACACACACACACACACACACACACACACACGCTTGGCTGATATCGGAAATTTTTCAGGAATCGGCAGGTTTGAGTCAGTGTGATTACCAACTACAGTACAGACTGTATAAAAGCCAGAAACTTTGAGTAGCTTTCACCGAAAAACAACGTTACATTTATATAGATATTTCAGGGATATGTTCACAAACATTATTCTTTATAAACAGCTGCGTGTGATGGGTGGGAAAAAAAATTGGCTCGGTAATTTAGAAAACACGTTAATACGGCAAACGGCTCAGAAATTGGGTGTTATCAAATTTATTCAGCCTTGAAACTCACAAAGAGAAATCACATAATCTTTCTAAAGCACAACCAATTCATAGAAAATAACCAATTACTTTAGACACAGCCACGAGTACAAAGGAAAATGCAATCACTCATTCGCTGCTGAGGTGAAAAGTTAAAACCTACTCAATGCCTTTACCTCCATCCTGGGCGTATCAAGGTAATGTGTTACCTGGGCAGTAATTCTTGACGTCACACGTTCCAGGCGTACCCGACTCCATTAAAGCATCAGTGAAATTTGTTTTTTTTTCACACTTAAAAGTAATGGTTGGTCTCCTGCTAAGATTGTCAAATCACCGGGTGAGTAGCCTCCACTTCTGTGTGGAAAACACAGCCTGTTCCAAGTTACGTACGAAGTTACGCACAGATATAGTACATGAACAGGAGAACCACAAATACTTACCTTTAAATATAGATCTTTAAATGTGGAATTCAAGTGGAAAATTAGTTAAATTCAATTCAAAAATATATCAAACAACAGAAAACACAATGTCATTCTATGCTTTTCACTGCTCAAAACAACATGATGGAATTCCGAACACGAGGTCGATGAACGTTATTACCTCTGCCACTGAAGGTGAAGGAGGTTATTTTTTCACCCCTGTCTGTCTGTTCGTCTTTGTTTGTTAATTGCCGGAATCCTTCGGATTTCGGCAATTATGTTGGTCGGTTGTGTGTCATTTTGTGTGTCTGTCTGTCTGTTTGTTTGTGTGTTTGTTTACCCTGGAGCAGCCACACTGTTTCAGCGATCATGACCAAACTGGGTAGAGATGTCGGCCATGGTCTAACTTAGAGAATTGTCGTTTTTGGTGAATCTAGCTCAAAGGTCAAGGTCAAGGTCACCAAAAAACCGAAATTCTTATTTTTGCAATAACGGCCGCTAAAATGGTCGTATCGACCTCAAACCAAATCCAAAATGTGCATCTTCCAATTCTGCATCCAACCATATGTCTCATTGGAGTGTCACACCAACACCCTTCCTCGTAGTCGGGGGTCGAATGTCAGGATCAGGGGCAAAAATTTCAAATTGTGATAAAAACGCCATTTCAAGTCCGATTGACTTCCAAGTTATGATCATGACCAAACTAAGTGCTATAACTCATTAAACAGTAGCACTATCGACTTATAAGTACCAAATTGATTTCCAGGTTTTTGTTTTTTCAGAGATCATGGAGATATGACAAAGTTATTCAGGCAATTCCTTGCTCAACGAGCAATTTAATTTGCTTGTTTGTGTGCATGATATCTCAAAAAGTTGCAGATGGATTCGGATGAAATTTTGTGGACAGGTTCGGTGTGTGACATTGATCTGGGTATTTTGGATTTTGGATTCATGCACTACCTTGGAGTTCCCTTAGTATGCATGCAAAGTTTCAGGCCACGAGGTTTAATGGTTTTGAGGAGACACACACAATGACTGACATACTGACTGACACACACTGACATTTATTGTTATTGCAGAAGATCCATCATTGTATGTAAGTTTGCGTCTTCCCTTCTCCCTCTTTGTTGCTATTAATTCACATGGTTTGTTCTGAACTGCTCGGTCCATCCACCTTTTCCCCCATATTCTTTATAAATTTATCAACATATATAAAAATGAAAAGCATGGTCCGTCCATCTGTGAAGCCGTGTGATTATACTGTGTGTTTGGTAATTACATATTGTTTGAACATGGGTTGTGGACTGCATTTACATCTATTAATTAGGTACTCTTGGAATGTTCCTTTCATGGTGAAGCCATGTGACGATATGTCTATTTATTATGTACTGTTTGAATGTCAGTTGCACCCTGACTTCACACACGTACATCTATAAATTACATACTATTGGAATGTGACTTTCGATCCTTTGGACTACTGAGACCCCTTCGACCATTGAAGACCCTTTAAAACTCCCAAGACCTTTAAGATCCTGTAGAAGAATTGTCAATTCCTCCTGCACTTTTGAGTCATTTATTAAAACAAAACGTGCACATATGGAGAGACAGAGGTGATGCAAACAAGCAACACACTCTTCCTCTGATTCTGCAGTACATGAAGACTTTGAATTCTTATATAATATTCAATAAGACGATGTCTGGTCATCCTATAGACATAATGAGGCCAAGGGTGACGTTTTGGGGTTCAGGGGAGGGATCACTCGTAGCCTTTTCACAGTAGCCATTCAGAGGTTAGCTTAAATTCAAAGGTCTGGGGAATATTTATGACCTGAAAGTTGATGGGAGTTCTGTACATTATCGTCACACACATTCCATTTAAGCAAGACTCCTGCTTCCAGCCAGACTTTCAGACACCAGTATATAATTATTATATAATTATTTAATGGAATGGTGTGTCCCTTAATAAGCTAAGTAGATGATTCTATAAAGATGAAAGAATATTTTGAAGGCCAGTCTGTTTTGGGGAACAGGGATATTTTTTTACTTATCAGACTGGTAACCTTCCAATGCAGTCAAGAGATATAAGGTCATTTAAAATGCAAATATATTATTAAAAATAGATACATGTTCAAGCACATAGATGTAATAATCATGTTGTATTTGAATACATTTCCCTTTAAAGGGTTATTACAATACATTGTGTTATATGCTACAAATATTTACTTTTTCAAGTTAATTATCAATCAATTTTAATTGGCAACATTTTATTTTATTTTATTTTTTTATCACCCTTAAACCAATTATGCTAATTTTGGAGAAATTTGCATCCACAACCCCAAATACGCCTAAGGTCCAAAATACCCAGATGATCCAAAAGTATCCGAAGACCCTGAAGACCCAAAAGACCCAGATGACTCAAAAGGACCCAGAAGACCCAAAATATGCTGAAGACCCAGATGACCCAAAAGTCACGCACATCCTTCTGTAACATTAGGCTACATTTACACAAAATATTAGGTTCCTAACAGGTATAATTTTTAGTGTACGGGAATTATTAGGGTTCTTGAATAAATAAATAAATCAGCTTGTATATACATACATTGTAACACTTAACACTGCGTGTACACATTGTCTTGGGTCGCTCACCTGCAGTGAGAACAACAAGGCTGCAGTTATTTTTGGATATTTTCATTTATGGATGTTTTCAGATGGTTCTGTTATTTTTTTCCCCGGTATATCGGCTTCGATGTCCGTTGGCACATGAAATTTCAACTTTCTACATCACCCGGAAGGTACCGAACATTAATATTTGTCAGTCATTGAGTCATTCAGTCAGTGAGTCAGTCACCGAGTGGTTATAATGAGCTTTATATATCAGGTATGACTTCATATTTTCATAAACATGACCGCAGGTCATTAATATTTTGATTTTGTTGCTGTCCTTTCTAAAAAATTGTGATTCTTTCCTTGCCCGCATTTTGACAAGATGTGATGAAGGCTTTGTGGGCTCTGAGTGCCTACCCCGAGAATGGTCTACTCCGCAATTCCTTCACTGCGATTTCGAGAGTGCAGCCTCATTGTTCGACAACTGGATCGAGGTTGCAGGAGGAAATATAACTCGGCCAGAAGAAGGTTGTGGCCTAGTGACTGCAGGATCCGCTCTCTTCTTCCACAAGGTTTCAATTTAATTTCATCGTGAAGCTGTGATTTACCTTGCTGTAAAATGTACAATCTTGAACAAGCTCAACATTTTTGCCGATGTTTTTCTACTTGGAATTGAAGAGACTAATCGCAAAGTATGCATGCCAAAAAACAAAATATGGTTATTGGTATGCTGGCAGGTGTACCCTGCATTGTCTGATACTGTTCTAATCCTGTTGGCCTTGTGAAGAAATCATATTTTGCTTTTTTTTCTATTTTTGTGGGAGCTTAAAATGCTTCCCTATGCCCACGAAGGAATAATATCATTTAATATTACCCACGAAGGAATAATATCATTTAATATTACCTTTCACATAGCTACAATGGCTTAATCACTATATATAGCGATTTTTTTTTAAATCCCCCCAAAATCAAACTTTTTTTTTTCTCAAAATTCACAAATTTTTGGCCTAAAACACTTCCTGGCATTTACTGATTAGCCTCTAAAAGTTTTTGATGAAGATCCGTTTGGCCATATCTGAGAAAAATGGTGACGCACACAGACACACAGCCAAACATCTCTCTTATCGGATAGGTTCCAAGCATGACTTACTTTTTCTCATTCATACAGCTAGTTTCACTATTAAGGAAGGATCAGTTGGGCTTGAGCAATAAAACTATTTTTTAAAGTTAGATAAACACTTTATGTTCCCCATTTCACACAAAAGTCTTGGTTCAACATAACACTTGTAACTACAGAGTTCATGGAAAACCTTACCCCACGCAGTCTTGAAGAACATGGGAAGAGTCTTTTCAACTCTTGCTTTGTGTTTCCGAGCACGATCTATATCAGCTTTGTTTGTGGATTGAGAATAACAGGCACGATGGTAACCATACAAATTTGATGGGTCCAATGGAACAGTCCAGAGCTGAACCTTCTGTCAAGTTTTCTCAGAGAAACTGACGATTTTGAAACTATCTTTAAGAAAAAGATTCACTAAACAAAGAAACAGATCCTTTTGAATGAAGTTACCTTTGTTGTTGCATCACTTGGCACATCCTTTTTGTCTGAATCTCGCTGTTACTGCCCCCTTCGAGCGCACTGCAAATTTGATTGGTTGACACGCCATAAATTTGGCCAAAGTACTGCTAAACTGGAGGTTTTCGAAGTACAAACAAGGTGATTTGTGTTCTGCAGTGTTCAAATATGTAATTCAATTTAAATAAAATATAAGTTTTAAAGACTGCAAGCTGGCAGTTATTCCACCTCTTTTTGCACCACCTTATTTAGTTATTCATGCCTGTTGTTTGTGTCCTTAAAAACAGTAAGTTTCCTGTTTGGAATGTTTTTCAATTTTGTTTGACTGCCAGACTAAAAGAATCACTGAAGCTGTGCGCGTGCTTGCTTTACCGCAAGTGCGTATGCCTGCTTGGGATGGGATGCCGTACAATTTGCCAAATTCAGAGCCAAAGTACTGCTAAGCTGGAGGTTCATGTTCAATCCCTGTTCTGATTTGTGTTCTATGGCATTCAAAATATAAAATTCAATTGAAATTAAGTAGTTACTCGATCATAGACTGACGTCTGTCATTCAGGTGCAGAGTGAACTGATTGCTTAACCATGCTTTGTACTGCATACTCAGGGTAATTACTTGTATTTTTCTGATTCTCACCTGTGTTGAATTGGTTATTTTGCATCAATATCATGTTGCATGACATTTGGGTGGAGTAATTCTTGAGCAATACAAAGGTTTAGCATTTTTGTCATGTAATTTATGATACATTCTGATTAGCATGTTGTTACATCAACACACTATTATATGTTATTGTCATGGTGTAAGTGCAACCCCCTCATAATGCTGTGCTCAGGATGGCGTGCGACATGCAGTTACAAGAGACTTTGACACGTCACGAGCAGACTTTGTGCAATTCACAGTACACATTGGAGGGAATTCTGTTACATGCAATATCCCTGACCGACGTGAAGAAGGTGTCCTGCTGCAGTTCAGCACTAATGGCGGTATTAGCTGGAGACTGCTCATCGAGCTGTATTACATGGATTATTCAATGCCACGGTGTGTGTACATCATCTGAACTTGTTCCATATTCAATCTAACATTAAAAAAATATATAGGATGAGCTGTGCCATATCATATTTGAAATATTCTGAAGAGCCTCAACAGGTCTAAATCACACACACTTCAGGAAGGATCTCTTTAAAATATCATGACATTTGTCGCCACTTGAATAATTTTTGGATTTTGATTTTGCGATATGGTTCAAAAACGAAATTTCATAATTCATTTTATCACATTGAAATTCAATCATTAAAATGGGGTTCTCCAACATAAGTGTGATTCATGGTAATGAGGTTCGTTATAACTAGTGTTCCTTGTAATATAATTCTGTCTTTGCAGTGCAATAGTGCATGATGTGGCTTTTGACATTTGTGACCAATGCTGAAAGGACAAAGTTTTTCAAAGTTTTTGCACTGTTAAGGCACATCACGAAAAATTAGAAAACTCACTAGCATGTGTCATCACTTATTCAATGGACAGCCAACATGCTCTCCTTCATACTTCCCCCATCTCTATACAGTATGATAGGTGAGACCTGAGTGTAAAGATTTTTGAGATATAACCATGATATTGCTTTGACTGATGCTTCAAATTAAGCACAACCTAAACCAGTCTGTTCAAGGCAAAAAGACTTCTCATTATTTTCCAAAAGCCTGGTTCTTGCACTATTCTGGTGAGCGAAGATGCCACAATAAAAATGGGGGGAGGGGGGTCATGTGAATGTGATAGGAAAGTGATAAGCACTGTGAAAAAAAATCAACACCACAGGGGAAATGCCAAGTCCAAAAATGAAGAGGGGCAGTCTGGGTAGTAAAGCAAAGAAAGAAGGTGGGAAAATATAATCAGGATGTGGGTGCTGCAGATAATTGGCCCACAATGAAATAAGGTGCCAGGAGGGATCAGGGAGCTTTAAAGAAAAACAAGGAGCATTCTAGATCGTGGTACTAACAGTGAAACTTAGTGGTTTTAGGAGGGCCTTCTAGAATCCCTGCACGGTGCAGCTTTAGTCGTGTACTTGCAGAGAAGGGGAGCCGAGATAATGCACCAGATGAGAGGCAGCCTCCCAGGGTGCTCCACCCGGTTTCGAGCCCTCGCTTTCTGGAAGCAAGCCTATGGAAAGACTGACTCCAACAGTGCCCTCGGGGGTACTGCCGAACCAGGAACACGACCCGTAATGCAGAAAGAACCCACACAAACCCCTCATCTGGCAGACCATTCCAAAGAACTTGGATCAGACCCAATGTTCTTGCAATTTGTACTGACAATCTCGCAACTTGCAATTGCCATCAAAAGTTATCCTACTTCAATTCAACTGCTTACCATGCTTGTGCATGGAATGAAAACAGAGACAGCAAGTTTATAAAAATGAACAATTATTTCATTACTGCACACATATTCACAATCACTCTACTAATGGTGTTAATGGAATAATTACACAAGTAAGTATTGATTCTCAAAACTCTTCAACATCATAAAACGAGTTAACCACAAATGAATCTTCAAATCTCCTTCACTTTAAGAAATAATAAATCATAATTTTTTCCCATTTCTCTTGATCTATGCACAGAGAAATAGACATGAAATACAAGCATACAAACACACATGGAAGTTAATGTGTGAGCTCACTTTAATTTTTTTTTTCACCACGTGGACCAAGTTGGCTAACTATAGCTTTATTACCCCATGCACGCCAAGCAAAAGGTGGGGTTAAGCAATTGGTTCATGTCAGTCCAGCCGTCTGTCTGTAAATGTTAGTTTATGATTGAGGAATGACATATATTTAATTATATTTTGATCACAAATCGGAACCTTAATCGGAACATCAAACCTGCCGTTTAACAGTACTTTGTCTCAAATTCGTCCCGATCAGTGATTGCGTATGCGCAGGGACGAGTGAGATTCTAAACAAAATTACTCCGTCTGCCTGTCTGGCACTCAAACAAAATTGAAAACCATTCCAAACAGGAAAGTTACTGTTTTTAAGGACGTCATAAAAGAAATACAACAGGCACAAATAATTCACGTAATATGTTGGATAGGGTGGTGTAATAGACACTGCGACAAAGGTGGTAAAACGGCAGTAAATTCTGGCATTGATTTATTTATACGACTTTTACAATCTTTATTTTGTTTAAATTGAATTATGTACCGTACTTGAACACCGTAGAACACAAATTGCCTTCTTTGCACTTCCAAAACCATTCTGCTTAGCACTACTTGGACATGTCAAACAGAGTGATGTATTAGACCGCTTCAATAGTGCTAAACTTTAGGAATTCTTTTAAACGATCGTTAAAATCATTATTTCATTTAAATTTAAGTATATACTTAAACACTGCTCGGGGTAACATGTTCTATGAACTCTAGTTGTCAATGTTCTAATGGTGCTGACATGAGGGAAAGGGAATCTGTGTTAGTTTTTCTCATGATGCAAAGCCATGACCCCACTATGGATGCGACATGGAGGTCACCTCCTTGTTGTGCTCTCTTGAGCGATGACAGGTTAGAAACTCTGCCTCCATGGTCCCACCTGGATACATCAAGGCCACTCTCATGCCTTGGCCCAGCTCCGACCTTGGGTGATCCAAAAAAGATGCAGCTGCGACTCAAAAACTTGTTTATTCGTCCAAGAGCACCCTGCTTTGACATTGCTACTCCACTTCAGCTCCACATACTTACCCCATATTAGAATGCTTTGTGTTGAAGCTCTTCTTGGCTTCGTCTTCACTGTTGCCATGCTACTCCTCAACAACTCACGGTGCATGTCCTTTATAGGAAAATCAGCCAATGAAGAATCAGCGAAGGGATAATTGCCATAAGAGCATGTTTTCTTCTCACTCAATCTCCAGCATCATCCAAACCATTACATTCCCTTTATTCCCACCAATCCAGGTGTCTAATACTTCATATAAACTAACAGATAACACGTCGCTTCGTTGACGGGAATACCAATCTTTGCTGCAATGGCTATTCTATGGGGCAAGTCGCAAGTTGGTGTTTGCAGTTTCTCCACGTGTGCCCATGTATCCACACACAAACCTTACTTCCTTTTTCTTTCTTTTTTTTTGCATCACAAACCTTCCTGGGAGTTCCCTGAATCCACTTGGTTTCATCAAACCGTTGTTGGTTTCATTGACATCCGGGAAACCTTTCTCAAGTTATCGTTTGCCAAACAGACAGGCACGGCTCTTTTTACGGCACATATGCACTTGAGAGGAATTTTTGAGATCACGTGCCTCCTCCCCTCTGTAAAGCACCATGTTACATCAGACTGCCGTCCCTCACCTATCGAGTAAAGAGAGTACAATGCAGAGGGGAAGAGAGAAATTCTGTCATTTTTGCTTACGTAATAAATAGATAGTATAGTGTTTTGACCGACAAGTTTTAAGAGAAAATAAATATTAACTTTCACCCTTTAAAATCGTGTGGATAAATTATTGAAATATCTGCTGCTGTTTTTGTTTGTATCCTTTTCTCACTTGCGCTGCAAGTCGAACGACCTGCTTTGTGATGCTTTAAAAGGCGGTGTGTTTGATAGGGCGATATATCACTGTTGTTTGAATAAAATGGAAATGTTGAAAAAAAAGTTTTGAACACAGCAAGCGTTTCATCGACATGAGAAACGAGATTGCATGAGACTCACCATTAATGCAAGTGAAGAAGAAGATGAAGGAGGAGGAGTTTTTGTTCTAGTGTATTAAAATGAGTATGGTTTAGATTTGTGAAGATTCGGAATCAATGTTGCGGATAAAATATATTCGTAGAGAGAGGGATAAGTGGTTGTGTTTACTTCCTGAGCTGTTAGTTTCATTGAAATCCGTTAATCCATTCTCAAGTTAACAAAAAAGGATTTCTGGGCGATCCGCCCCTCCATGCAGGGATAGGCAGCTTTGCAAGTTGGCTTTTGCAGTTTTGACATGTGTGCCCACGTACCCATGCACACAAACCAACCATTCATTCATTCATTTATTTATTATCTTGCCAAACGAAGTTTTTGCAAGATATGTTAGTCAGCTTGTATGTTTTTTTTTTTGTTTGTTTGTTTTTTGTTTTGTTTGTCTGTAATCACCTATAAAAAATTCTGCAGAGCACAGTTATCATTGGAAATTTTTGTAACCGCTTATCAGAGGCCTATAGAGGTCCCTTTCAGTGCACAAAATTTTGAAGGTCAAGGTCAAAGGTCAAGGTCACTTTGTCACAAATCAGGGGAGTCGACGAAACCCTTATTTTTTGAGTAATTTTGATCAGATCGTCTTCAAACTTCATGGGAATATAGTTCATGGTCTGGCGCTCAGCTGGTTAATTTTTGGTGGCGATTGGCATTGACCTTCATGGTTAGTGCCTGAGGTCAAACATATTTGACCCCAAGGTCAAATTTTCCAGTTTTAGGAACCATATCGTGTAGTACCTCAAATTGAACACCTCGATGAGTGCTTTCTAGATACGTCAAGCTTGAGACATTATGACGTCATTTGGTGACGTTATGAGGCAAACACATATTTTTCATGGTTACTCTGAAGAACGATTCTCATCGGAATCTCTCGTAGGCAGATATTCCTCAAGGAGTCGCTCCTGGTGGATAGCAGCTCTGTTCACCTCAGTGTGACCTTAAAGAAGTCACACGTGGTCACCTTTTGGCAAGATACAGGTCACCCTGAGGGTGACATTGGTTTATTTATTTGTTGATTGATTGATTGCGTCGCAAACCTTCCCAGGAGTTCCCTGAATCCACCGTCATTTGGATTAATTGAAATCCATTAATCCGTTCTCAAGTTATAATACGGCAAACAAAAAGACAGAGAGACACGGCTCCTTTTATAATATCGATGTAAGGTATATGGTGTGATGTCCACAAATCTGTGCCTTATGTTGGGATGTCTATTATTTACTAAACTGGTCTAAGACGATCATTTGTGGACATCAGTGGAAATAACCCGGTGAGTCAGTGGAAATACCTGTAGGTACGTCCCCCAATGCAACTCTCTCTAAAAGTTGCAAATGAGCAATCTTTCCATGGCTTTGAGACAATGGATCATGATTCAGGCATTGTCTTAACCAATTAACTTGACACCTGATTAAGTACCAGTCCAAACTGGTACTGCAACAATGGCTGTAATTCTTGGTGGTTTACACGTACTTATTTTTTTATTTTCTGCACACAATATTTTAGACAAAAGACAATACAGACATGAAAAAGGTATACTCCAATATCTCACAGCAGACACAAAAAGCAAATTCTAAAATGGAAAGAAGTTGAGGCCGTACACACAAACGATGGATTGATGTTATCAGAGAGGAATTTACAAATAAATTTGAAAATTCAGGAAGTGATTGCTATGGCCAGAGACATATAAATATGTAATGATTTTGTCCGGCCACATCGTTTATCACCAAGCTATTGACAGAAAAGAAAGAAAGATAAATTTATTTGTTTATTACATACAAAAGGTTATATTATATCATTCATTTTAATATCTCACCCCATAGCTTGTAACATTGTTTCTGAACATTCCACAGTCATTTCAAAAGTTTTTGGTGTTTTTTGTCAATCTCAATCAATTTCATAAAATTGTTTTTGTCTTTTTTTTCTCATCAGTTTTGTGCACCAGGAATTGCCCACAGCAGCTCGTGGACCTTGCACCCGTTTTCGCTGGTGGCAACCACAACATTCCGGCGATAACAAGGACCAGTGGTCCATTGACAGTGTCATCATCAGCAGCTCCCATGCCCTGAATTTTGTTCCCCCACTTTCCTCCTCATCCTACCAGGTATTGGTTCATGGTTTTATTCTCAAAACATTGCAGCCACGAGGCTGAATCCTGAAGGATTTATAAAGTAAGAAACAATGGAAGATTATAGTTTAATCGCAACAAAACAACACGTGAATGGAAGTAAAATATCATTAATGTCATTCAACAGTCTGATAATATAGGGCATTGCACTTTTTCGTCTTGTTCAGTTCCACGTTTGATTTCACAGATTATATCATTATGACACAGCTGTCTGAATGATGATGGTTTTAAAGACATGATTGTTTTAAACTAAACCAAACCATGATTTTACGATTGACACTCATTCTCAACATTGCATCTTCATCTCAACATTGCATCTTCATCTCAACATTGTATCTTCATCTCAACATTGTATCTTCATCTCAACATTGTATCTTCGTATCGTGAACATTGTAACTTCATCTCAACATTGTATCTTCGTATCGTGAACATTGTAACTTAATCTCAACATTGTAACATCATCTCAACATTGTATCTTCATCTTAGCATTGTAACTTCATCTCAACATTGTATCTTCATCTTAGCATTGTAACTTCATCTCAACATTGTATCTTTGTATCATGAACATTGTATCTTCATCTCAACATTGTATCTTCATCTCAACATTGTATCTTTGTATCATGAACATTGTATCTTCATCTCAACATTGTATCTTCATCTCAGCATTGTAACTTCATCTCAACATCAGAACTTTATCTCAACATTGTATCTTCATCTCTACATTGTAACTTTATCTCAACATTGTATCTTCATCTCACCATCGTATCGTCATCTTAACATTGTATCTTTGTATCATGAATATTGTATCTTCATCTCAGCATTGTAACTTCATCTCAACATTGTATCTTCATCTCAACATTGTAACTTCATCTCAACATTGTATCTTCATCTCCATCACATTCTGAGACTTGCAATTTACCCTTTAGCTTAATTTAATCCTGTATGAAATCAACACCATCTGACTTTAGAGGTTCCTGACACTAAGTGCCACTACTGGCTGTTACCACGAGATGCTATTTCAGCAAGGAGTGACTGCAACTTGTCTCTCTGCCTGCTTGGCATCTCCCTACTGGCTAGAGGAGTTGTAGCAGGAAATCTGACCTGAAGTGTTCTTTCACTTCTCTAGTAACACAATTATTTAATTTGCATAAAGTTGAAAGCTGCATCTATTAATTCTCTCTCTTTTTTTCCTTTTGGAAGGACAGTCAGTACTGTTATTGCATGTTCTATAAAAGGAGGAATGGTGTTGAAATTTATAACTCCTGTCTTTCTTTGGTTCATTTATCTGCAGAGTTATCAAAGTGAGTTTCCTGCAGCTCTGTCAGATGCCCCAGTTTGGCTGGACACAGCGAATGAAGGCATGCCAGATGAACAGCCATTCTGCAGTCCTCGTGATTCTGCGCTTGTTTTTGGAAAATCAGACGGTGATCGATTTGCCATTACTCGTGATTTTGAGGTTCTTCCTGGGTTTGTGTTGCAGTTCCAGGTCAGTGCTTCATCCTCTTTGCTGCTACAACAATTGATTTACCTTATTTTATTGTGATCTTTATATTTATAAAGATAAAGTTAAAATCTTTAAAAGTTGAATAAGTTAAAATCTTTTTTTTAACTATAATAATAAAATATAAGCAAACAGTGTTAGTGTTAGATAACCATGAGTTTATCATGATGGAAGTATTTGATAGCAGTGATTAAACATGGAGTTTTCCATTTAGTTGAGTGAATTATAGATTTCATTTCCAACTCTGAGCGAGCAAAATGGGGAATATCAAAGTTTGTTTGAAGTTTGGAATGAATGCTATGGAGGACTTGCAGGATAGTCTCACATACTCGCCTCTTAGCAGTCTAACCTGTGTTAGATTCTCGGTGCCACTATAATCTGTCATCCTGGTATTTCCCAGGAAGGGCGAGTAATCAATGTGTGTGCCATTCCTCGGATGGACATTAAATTGAGTTTCCAGTCTACTCGCATTGGTTGGTGGAAGTTAAAAATCCTGCAGTTTCCTCCAGAGAGAGAGAGAGAGAGAGAGAGAGAGAGAGAGAGAGAGAGAGAGAGAGAGAGAGAGAGAGAGAGAGAGAGAGAGAGAGAGAGAGAGAGAGAGAAAGAGAAAGAGAGAGAGAGAACTAGAAAGAGAGAGAGAGAGAACTAGAGAGAGAGAGAGAGAGAGAGAGAGAGAGAGAGAGAGAGAGAGAGAGAGAGAGAGAGAGAGAGAGAGAGAGAGAGAGAGAGAGAGAGAGAGAGAGAGAGAGAGAGAGAGAGAGAGAGAGAGAGAGAGAGAGAGAGAGAGAGAGAGAGAGAGAGAGAGAACGAACGAGAGAGAACGAACGAGAGAGAACGAACGAGAGAGAACGAGAGAGAACAGACACAGAGAGACAGATTGATTCTGGTATCCCAGGCTATAATAAAGTGCAGTATTCCATTGAGCTATGGATAAAGGTCTTGTAGACTGAGTAGTTCAGAGTTACCAAGGAATGGCTTAGCATGATGCAAGATGCCCAATTTAGGCTACTTTTGATATTTTTTCTGTTCAGGAGAGAGTTAGCTGATGATAAAGCCCAGAGATTTGAGATTGAGCACTGCCCATTGGTTGATAGTTCAGTATAAATAAATGTGGGTTTATTTAGCAATCTTTCTGGGCATGCAAGGTGAATCTATGAGGTTTGCCAGGATTGAAAGACATGTTCCATTTGTTCGACCTGCATTAAATTACTGATCAGCAGAGAGTGACGTAGCTGCTGTCTGCCTGTCAGGGGGATGGGTACTGTATGACATCATGTGGACTTGTCTGCAAAAAGAAAGAGATGTTCTTTCAGAGCAGAGCAGAGGTAGTTGTTGAAGAAGTGGAACAAGACTGGTCCAAGATCATGCCTTAGGACACCACAACCTCCACTGGGAGAGAATAAGAGAGGGTTTTGTCAGTAATTTTGATGCACATGCATAGAGAAATTTTGCAGTTACTTTTGAGTGCAATACTTTGAGCTGCTGTTTATTAATAGGATCAGAGTGATCACTAACTTGTGTTTTGAACATCACTTCTACTTTGCATCCATAGCTCATGAGACTGGCTCAATCGAACAAGGCAATCTTTCTGAATTTTACAAATCCAAAGGAATACGCTGACTTGTCATTCTTTCTGATTTCAGTTGAACATCGGCTGTGATAGTGTGTTTAAGACACTGGGCTCAGTACACGTCCAGTTTTCATGTGATACCGGACGTTCATGGTCGCTGGTACAGAAGGAGTGCTATCCAGCAACACTGGCAAACCAAGGCTGTGAGGGGCAATCGAGGAAACTTCACGAAGCTTCAGTGTATCCTGCCGGCATTTTCCCTCATTGGACTCGTGTCACAATACCACTGCCGCACACGACTGCTAACCGGTATCGTGAGGGTGTTATTGCTTCAATTATTTTCTTTACTCCAACCCTTTACTCTTTACTCTCAAGCACCCTCTTTTTCCAAGTTATTGTGATTTTTTCCTCTTCTTACTCACCTCTTTTCACTGGTTCGTTCTCAGTTGGTTTATTCATTTTCTGTTTCATCCCCGCTTTCCCCTTCCTCTTCTTGCTGTGTTTCATCCAGCTTGTGTGCAACTTGTTCACCCCAATGTGACCCCTTTCCCTTGGTCTTACTCTCACTCTCACTTCTACTCTGCTGTTGGTAATGTTCCCCTTTCCATTTTGTTCCCTTTAATTCTGCTCTAGCTCTTTCACAAGCAGGATCATGTACACACACAAACACACAAAGAAATTTTTTAAATAAAAAAGTAAAAACCCTCGTACTCCTCTAATGCTAATTATCTAATCTCAACCACACTATTGGGACCACATCTGTTTTGTACCGGTTTGTTTGAGCTCACATTTCCACTGTATTTCAGGAATTTAGAACAAACGACGAGACCCAGAACTGAAATTATGAAAATTTTATCCACCATCAATAGTTCAGTTGAATTTTAAAATACTGTGCAAAATATGTTCAAAGTACCTTTGTACGGCACAGCTACCTTTGTATACCGATCGTTTTCAGACATGGACCCCCTGCTTTGGCCAACAGGTGCCACGATGGGTAGCAGCACCGATTATTGGTCACCAGTTGCAAGCACAGGGATTGCACTTCATAAATCATCGACAAATTGAACAATAATACACAAGTACAACAGAGTGACCAAATACATGGTTTTTATTTTGTATTCATTTTTCTTTTATCATGACATTCTATTTTAATGTTATGATTCAAAACACAATCTAACAGAAACACATGTGGGTAACATTATTTGTATTTATATCAGATAAGCGACTCCACTATGTCACATCATCCCCAATCCCCATTCATGACCTGTTCTATTGTTGCCGATATTTTTCCTTCGCTCCCACGCTCCAACCCTTTCCCTAGTACATGTGATGTGTGAACTCTATCTCCTTGTCTTTGACTGTTACCTCTGCCACCGAAGGTGGATGGAGGTTACGTTTACTGTCTGTCTGTTTTTTTGTTAACAGGATATCTCAAAAAGTTGTGGATGGATTTGGCCCCGAAATTTGGTGGAGAGCTTGGGTATGTGACAAAGTCGAAATTATTAGATTTTGGTGAAAATCCGAATCCGAATCTGGATCGAAGAATTTTTAAAGTGATTCTTCACCATTGAAAGATAGTGCCAAAAACGACATATAGCAGGATATATCAAAAAGTTCTGGACGGATTCAGACAAAACTTGGTGTGCAGGTTGGTAATGTATCAAAGAAGAATTGATTCGATTTTGGTGAAGATCTGAATCCAGATCCGGATTCGAGAATTTTTTTAACTGATTCTTCCCCGTTCAGTGATAGGGCTAAACAAAATGTAGCATGATCTCTGAAAATTGGACCGATTCGTACGAAACTTGGTGGATGAGATGGTTAGGTGATAACAAGCTGATTGAATTTTAGTTCAGGTCCAAATCCAGACCTGGTCTATCAGTAGGATATAAAACATCGTAAACTAATCAGCCTGGTTTTATCTGTATCAGGCGATGTGAAGCTCATTTTTATTCGTTGTCTAGCTGTTTTCTTCTCTCTCTTTTAGTATATTGACTAATATGTACAGGAAATACATAAGTAAAAAAGACCCAACAACAAGCGGCAATATTAACTGTGGATATTGTAGGGAACCAATATATGGCACTTTGACCACTGGTGGCAGTCTCCTTATCTGAAAACGATCAGCACATCAAGAACTATGATGAGCCAAATTTGTTCTTTTTACCACCAAATTCCATCTCATTGCTGTATGACATTTTTTGACACAATTCGTACTCAAACAAAATATAATCCCTTCTTTTGACTCCGAACAATTGCACATGAAGCATGGAATTAATGAGTCAGACTAACCTTGATTGCAAGTGTGAAAGCAGTTTTGATGCTGGATAAAGCACTCTTAACTTCTGATATAAAATATATGATTTACATCACGAGGTATATGTCACGAGGTATATAAGCACTTTTCGATAACAAGGTCTGTGTCAATGATAATGAGCTTTGCTTTGTGGACAGTAGTGATGAGTTAATATAAAGCATTTGATAACCTCGAATCAGTATCAGTACCAACTGGATTTTTCATTGGGAATTAGTTATAAATCCAATCAGTTTGTCATGCCAGGAATGAGACATGGTGTAGTGCCTCTGTAGAATAAGGCAGGAATTAAGAACTTCACTCGGATCTTTGCAGATAATGCAGCTTACTCTCTTTGTAAGGTACAGTTGGATCTTTAATGCCCATTATCACATGCCGGCAGATGCATCAGCCAGCTTTATGTTCCCTTCAAAGGAAATAAAAGTATATTAATGATCTAACACGATTCCTGCAAAACATCGGCATGAGAGGTTATTGGATATTGCTTTGTTTGGAATTGGACCAAAACTAGACAATGAGAGAGGTGAGCTAACTACCTTTCAACTATGTTGCTAACTACCTCCTGAGTAATATTGCATATGCAGGTCAGGTCAGGTATGGGAGCATGTCCTGAAGCAGCGCGTCGCTGCATCCACTTTCCATCGGTACTCCAGGAACCTCCATGTGACCATCCCCCAGGCAGATACCTGGACCATCCTCATCTCCGTGAGATGCTGATCAACCTGCTGCAACCACGAGACATGTGGTTGGCTCATTTGTCTCCTCCACTCACAAGAATTCCTCGCTGAGAGAATCTGGTAAGCAGGATCAGCATCAAGAAAATGAGCCATATGTCCATACAGCTGCAGCTGATGCTCACAGATGATGCAAGTAACAAATCTCATTTGAGTTTCTCCCAGCAACTGCTCGTTGGACACAAAGTCCGACCAGCGATTGCCAAAGATTCTCTGAAGAGACCTGGTACCAAAGGAATTAAATCTCCATCTCAGATCCCTGGTCAGAGTCCAAGTCTCACATCCGTATAGCAAGACTGGAAGCACCAAGGACCTGAAGACTCAGACTTTCGTCATCCTGCACAGGTACCAGCAGCACCACACCTCATGATCCAATAAATCCATGACTCCCAGGCCCGACCCAGACGTGCATTGACCTCTGGCTCACAGCCAGCAGAGACATGAATATCACGGCAAAGGTAAATTAATCTCTCCGTGACCTCAACATCCTCGCGACAAACAGGTACAGACAGGATAACAGCATCCAATATGTCATTGAAAGCTAAGATCTTACTTTTGACCCAGGAAACCTGTAATCCCAATAGCTTTGACTCCTCATTCAACACCTCGAGGGCCACCAAAAGGATATCCAGAGTCTCCACAAAGATGACTATCATCTGCCTAATCAAGGTCAGAGATCTTGACATTCCTAAATGATGCACCACAGCTTCATCTCTCCAACATCCTCCCCAGAATCCAGTACATACAAGCACTCAAAAGTGTGAGGGTGGGGGGATACACACCCCCAACAAACTCCAGTAACAACTGGAAATAAGTCAGATGGTATCACCACATCTCACAGCACTCTCAGTATCAGAGTATAGTTCAGACATCAGATTGATTAGTTTTGGTGGCACCCACGATACAGCGAAGGAAAATACAGATTTGGTGGTACAGCATTTCCACCAGCCTTGAGAAGTTCAGCACAGATGCCACAGATCCCAGGAGCTTGACCCGTTTCAATCGATTCACTGCAGCCTGTGTTTCCACAAATGAAGGCGGATCACAGTTGATTGGAGGGTCAGCAATCGGGATAGTAACACCCTTGGCATCCATCTCAATAACTGGTTGATCAGCCTGGTACAGCCACTCAAAGTAACCACCACATTAGGGCTTCATTTCGAATTCCTCTGTCAAGAGCCCACCATCCTCCACTCTAACTGCAGCACACCAAGGGACGGGCTTGGAGGAGCAGTGCTGGATCATCCTCCAGTGACCATTAACGAGCACATGGTCAATCTCCTTTCCACACCACTAGCGTTGGAATACCAAATCGAGTGATGAGCCTATGGGTGCTGAAACCATGAACCAGGCACCCTCAGCCAATGACATCTTGCAAAGTCAAGGTACTTAGTACTATTCTGGTTCACAGTTCCAGACCCTTTGGAACCAAGTTTCAGACCCATATACAGTCGTTATCGAATTCAAAATATACCTTTATTTTCATACACATCTATTTGTAATTATGCATTCATGAAATTAGGAATTTCACAACAAGAATTCAAAATTATTTTTTTCTTTTGATAAACATGAAGTGAAGTTTTAAACAATGCATGTCATATTCTCGTACAAATCCACGACGATGAGATGCTTTTGCAGAGGCAACAATTGGAGAAAGTGTATGAAGTGTTATTGGAGAGAGTATGGACACGTGAAGGGTTTCTGGAATCTCGGAAGACTCTGCTTTCTGGAATCACCCCCCCCCACCCCCCGACCCCACCATTCCAACGCCCCTTACACTTTCCTTTAAAAAAAATTAATAACCCTGGATCTTCATTGCTTAGTAAGTTTCATTTTTGTTGTTGTTATGACTGTCTTTCCAACAAAACAATAAAAACACCTTCTTAAAAATACCTTTCAGTTTTTTTTTTGTTTTGTTTTACCTCTTAGAAAAACTCGCTTTCGATGGTTTCAACACAGCAGCATGGAGAAGGTCTCTCCTCCCTTTGCCCTGGACCAGGTCTACGTGGCCCATCCCTGCCCAATGGACTGTGCTGAACATGTCTGCTCCACAGGTCTGCTGTCGTTTCAATGCACCTAATTTCCCTGTCTTGCTTGGATACTGTTCTGGAATATTTTCAGTTTAAATTTTTTAACTCTGCCTGGTTGATATAGACAACTTTGTGTTAAAGCTGAAGAATAATGTGTTTTCTGAATGAAACGCACTGATTCTGGTGAAATGTTTTCATTGGATGCTTCTGAACTGGAGCTTATTTGCACATTTCAAAGCTCACCACCTGTGTCTACACTCACTGTGCCCAAAAAAATAGGGAATCAAAGTAAAAATATATAATCTGCTCATTAGAATCTTTGTAACATTAAAGACTGAGAATGATGGTTCAATGCTAACACACCCAATGGAGTTGGATAGTCTGGGTTTCATCATTCCTCACCGAAAAGGATATATATATATATATATATATATATATATATATATATATATATATATATATATATATATATATATATATATATATATATATATATATATATATATATATATATATATATATATATATATATATATATATATATATATATATATATATATATATATATATATATATATATATATATATATATATATATATATATATATATATATATATATATATATATATATATATATATGTATATATATATATATATATATATATATATATATATATATATATATATATATATATATATATATATATATATATATATATATGTGTATATATGTATATATATATATATGTATGTATATATGTATATATATATATGTATATGTATATATATGTATATATATATATGTATGTATATATATATGTATAGATATGTATATATATGTATATATATATATGTATGTATATGTTTTTTTTTTATTTTTTTTTATTTTTTTTTGTATACCTTGGTCGAGGCTCGTATGAGAGCTAACACACAACTCACAGCAAGGAGGCATGAGACAAGAGGGGCGGGAGTGGAAGGGACAAAACATTGGGGAACAGACACAGGTGAACTGTGGAAGGGAGAGGGATGGGGATGGGACGGGGAACATGGCGAGGAGAAGATGGACATTACAGGGACTTTCAGGAAGGAAAGCAGGAGAATTGAAGGAAGTGGGCTTGGGTGGATTATCGGGGGTAGAAAAGATCGAGGATTTGGATGGGGGAAGATAAGAGGTGGTGGTGAACAGCTGTTTTGAAAGCCTGGAGGGAAGAATGGGAAAGAATAGAGTGAGCAAGTTTATTCCAAAGGCGGGAAAAAAGAGGAATGAAAGAGTGAAGATGAGCAGTGATTCGTGATTTTGGTAGTTTTACCAGAAGGGGGTTGTTGGCGGACCTTGAGCGCACTGTGGAAATGTGGTGGGGACAAATCGCAGAGAGAGCAGGGGGGGCAAGGCTGGAGAGGAGTCGGTAGAAGACAGAAAGACCACCGACCAACCTGCGGTGATTGAGTGAGAGGCCCAAAGACTCAGCTTCATTGCGGGAGATGCCAATGATCTTAAAAGCCCTGGTTTCGACAGCGTGAAGTCGAGAAAGGTGGGAGGCAGGAGCACCAGCCCAGAGGGGAGAGCAGTACTCCATCAGGCTACGGACAAAAGCTTTGTAAGTAGTCAGGAGCTCAAGAGGGCCGAGGAAGGACTTTGCACGACGGAGGATTCCCAGTCGGCGACTGGCTTTTGAGGCGAGGTTGGAAATGTGACTTTCCCAGGAAAGGTCATGGCAGATAGTGAGACCCAGAAGCTTGAAAGAAAAGACTTCTTCCAGAGGATTGTTGAGAAAGTGGATGGGGGGTTTTGTAAACGGTCCTTTTGAAGAGACATAGTGAGAGTGTGAGATTTGTGTGGATTGAAAGACATGTTCCACGTGTTGGACCAGTTTGTGATTTTATCCAGATCTGCAGTGAGCGAAGAAGCTGCTGCTTGCCGGTCTGAGGGATGACAGATGGTACGGCAGAGGGTGGAGTCATCGGCAAAGAGAAATAGAGGATTTTCCAGAGAGTCCGAGAGATCATTGATGAAAACCAGAAAAAGAACAGGGCCCAGAACGCTACCTTGAGGAACTCCAGCCTGCACAGGAAGAGGGGATGAAAGAACTCCATTTAGGGCCACACGTTGACTGCGACAGGAGAGGAAGTCTGCGAGCCATGAGTGGAGATGGCCTTGAATACCATGGGAAGAGAGTTTGGTGAGTAGGGCAGGGTGCCAGACTGTGTCAAAAGCACGTGATATGTCCAGGGATACGGCTCGGATTTCCTGTCTGGCATTGAGGACCTCCATCCATTGATGGGAGAGCAGTAGCAGCATATCCAGGGTAGAGTGACCTGGTCTGAAACCAAATTGATGATTGGAAATCAAGCCATTGGAGAAGAGGAAGGATTTCATGTCTGAAGCGATGATGGATTCCATAACCTTGCTGATGATTGGGAGAAGGCTGATTGGTCTGTAGTTACAGGGATCTGTTTTTGCACCTTTTTTATGCAGGGCAGTGATGTTAGCAGATTTCCAAGCAGATGGCAGATGACCTTGGGAAAATGAGAGGGTGAATAGAACAGAGAGAGGGTGAGCAAGAGCAGAAGAGCAGGCTTTGAGGACACGTGGGCTGATGCCGTCTGGACCGGTTGCAGAATCTGACTCGAGGTTTGACAGCAAGCTCTCCACCTTGTCAGGAGAAAAGGACACAGAGTCCAGGGACAGTTGGGTGCGACTGGGTAAAGTGGGTAGAGATAGTGATGGGTTTGGGACACAAGATTTAGCTGCAAACACCGAGTTTAGACATTCAGCTTTATCACGTGTGGAATCAGCAGTGCGGCCATTTGAGGTAAGGGAGGGGATGGAGGGGGAACATACACCAGAAACAGATTTGATTAAACGCCACCAGGATTTTGAGGAGGGAGAGAGGTTTGAGAGTTCAGACTTGAGATGAGAAAGATGTTGTTTTCTGGCTCTCCTGAGGGTAGATACACACTTGTTCCGAGCTTTGTGGAAAGAACTGAGATTGCCCTCAGTTGGGTTTGCTTTCCATGAGGCAAAGGCAAGTTGTTTCAGGACAACTGCCTCGCCACAAGCTTCAGTAAACCAAGGGCGGGAGGAAGGGTAGGACAACTGAACACGAGAGGGGATAAATCTGTGCATGAGGGAGAGCAAGTTTCTTTGAAAGAATTCCCAGGATGAGTTGATGTTTGAGAAAGTAGTGATAGGAGACCAGTCTGTAAGTTTGATGGCTGCTCGGAGACCCTGCCAGTCGGCTTGAGTGAAATGCCAGACTCGACGGCGGTGAGGTGGTTCTCTGATAACAGCCAGAGAGATGTCCACTTTAACAAGGACGTGGTCAGAAGAACCAATTGGAGCGAAGGAAGAGCAGCAGATATTGTCAGGGAAATTTGTCAAAATCAGATCCAGAAGAGATGGAGTACCATTGGTTGAGATCCGGGTCGGGAAGTTGACCGATTGAGTCAGTCCCAATGAGTCACAGAAAGCTTTTGCTGATGTCCCATGGCAGGTGAGAGAGGTACCCACACCTAGCCAACTGGCGTGATGACAATTGAAGTCGCCACATAAGAGGAAGAGAGAGTTTGGATGAGAAGATAGAAGATGGTCCATGTTTTCGGAGAGTGAGGTGTAGATGGAGTCATCACTGTTCGGTGGACGGTACAGTACACATATAAACATGAGGTGGGAGTGGAGGGGAAGCCGAAGCCAGAGGTATTCCTGGGGGTGTGGGGGAGTGAGAGCAGTGCAGGGAGAGTGAGGAATAGAGTCTTTGATGAAGAGAGCAACACCTCCACCAGGACGAGGCTCAGGTCTGTCATACCGTAAGAGGGAGTAACCAGGGAGAGATACTTGGGAGTCAGACACGTCTTGGGAGAGGAAAGTTTCTGTTAGGCAGATAATGTCTGGTTTGTCAGTGGCAACCTGCATGGAAAGATCTGAAAGGTTTGAGCGAAGGCCCCGGATATTTGAGGTCCACACTTTTAATGTATATATATGTATATATATATGTATATATGTATATATATGTATATATGTTTGTATATATATGTATATATGTATGTATGTATATATATATATATATATATATATATATATATATATATATATATATATATATATATATATATATATATATATATATATATATATATATGTATGTGTGTATATATATATATATATATATGTATATATGTATATATATATATATATATATGTATATATACATGTATGTCTTCTTCTTATTCTTTCGGCTGGTCCCGTTCGGGGTCGCCACAGCGGATCATCCGTATGATGCGCATTGTGATTTGGCACATGTTTTACGCCGGATGCCCTTCCTGACGCAACCCTGGTCGCCTCTTATGACACAGGGATATGGTACACCTATTTTAACCGGGGTATACACCGGCCCAGTACACTGGTACTCATTTCGCCGACCTCGGAAGGATGACAGGCTGAGTCAACCCCCTGGTGTATTAATTCAGTGGCCCAACGGGGATTGAACTCAGGACCTTTTGGATCCCAAGCCGCTGCCCTAACCACTGCGCCAACACCAGGCTCTGTATATATACATGTATGTATATATATATATATATATATATATATATATATATATATATATATATATATGTATATATATATATATATCTTCTTCTTTCGGCTGCTCCCATTAGGGGTCGCCACAGCGGATCATCTGTTTTTGCCATTTCCACCGGTACCCTGCGGTACCGGTGGCGGTCGTTGGTGACCTGGGCCTCGACCGATCCGGTATGGAAATCCGTTTTATTGTCCGCATAATGATTTGGCATAGGTTTTACGCCGTATGGTCGCCTCTTACCATACGGTACGCCGTATGGTCACAATGCCGTATACGCCGTATGGTCGCAACCCTGGTCGCCTCTTACGACACAGGGATAGTGTATATATATATATATATATATATATATATATATATATATATATATATATATATATATATATATATATATATATATATATATATATATA
>NC_140969.1:45428094-45440594 GCF_056783735.1 Eptatretus burgeri
ATAATTATCATTGAAACATTCTACATGAGTATTCGCACCAATGTTGAAAATTTACTCTCAATCCGACACGCGGTTGTAGAGAAAAACACAAACGTTCTGTGCAGACAAGCAAATAGACGACAGACAAATGGACCCAAATGCAATACCCTTTCTTCTGGCGAGGGTAACAAGGTAATGCATGTTTTGTCCGCAGTGATCGCAGCAGCTGTCTAATATCCACCGCCCAATGAAGTTGCGTTAATGCTAATAGAATGCAGAGGAAAGAAAATGGTGATATTTCATTAAAATAAAATAAAAAACTTTGTGGGACGTCAAACGCAGTTACTTTCTGTCTGCGAGACAGTGACGTGTTGCTTACCAGAATGTTTGCTTTCCAGAATTTGCAGAAACCTTGAGTAGCTTTCACTGAAAAACAACGTTGCATTTATATAGACATTTCAACGATATGTTCACAAACATTATTCTTGATAAACAGCTGCGTGTGATGGGTGGAAAAAAAATTGGCTCGGTGATTTAGAAAATACGTTCATACGGCAAACGGCTCAGAAATCGGGCGTTATCAAATATATTTTGCTTTGAAACTCACAAAGAGAAACATTTCACCTTTGTAAAGCAAATCTGATAACCAAATGCTTTAGAAACAGGCACGAGGACAAAGGAAAACCTGATAAAACCTCCATAAGATACGGGATGAAACTTTGCCACCATGGCACCCATAAGAGGCATGGCATGTCCACACATCCGCGGAGAGTCCGTACAGATCCAAATCTTCCCATATGTACCACGCCCGTGTATGCTGTATATGTACCTTTACCTTGTAGTAACTGTCGACTGCACATCCTGATCAGGACACGAACTGCACAGTACAGCTCGGTAAGTAGATTAAGCACTCAAGCACTCCAACCGAATGCCTGGCTTGGCAAGCGGTTATCAATTGCCGTCGATACAACTATGCACCTGGAAACGCCCATGCAATGTCCAAATTGGACAAATCAACACTTTTTTGGGGAGTTGGAACTGCTGATATTTTCAAATCTGGAGATTCTCTCAGTCATTCATGTGCGCAAATGAAATAAAGCCACGAACGCTGGCGTCTCCAGGCATTTATAAGCATTGCAATATACCCAGCTATTCGTAGCTATGATGAACAGGTATCTTGAGTGAAGTGATTATGAGTGAAGAAAGTGGGAAGAAAAACTTGATCGTTAAGAAATCATTGCGGCCTGTTCCATCAAAACATGGTTGAGCAGGCCAAAAAACATGGCGGCTTCAGACTCCAGCAAGGTTACCCAGGAAACGCCTTAAGATCCCAGACAGCGAGGTGGCGAGGATTGCCTGATGAAGGGTATAATTAAATAAGGCTGTTAATTATCTTCAAAAGGAGTGTTTTAATTCACCCAAACACCCAATTTTCACTCTTGCACTTCCTTGGAGTTTTCTTAGTGTGAATGCAGAGTTTCAGGCTGCTAGGTTATATGGTTTTGGAGTTATGGATGACACACACACACACACACACACACACACACACACACACACACACACACACACACACACACACACACACACACACACACACACACACACACAACCTTTTATTAGTGTATAAAAAAAATAACCGTTTTTACAGCCATTTTTCCCTGCTGTGCAGGGGTTGGCTTTTTTCTTGAGGCAATGTTTTATGGCCGGATGCCCTTCCTGACGCCAACCCTGGTTGCCTCTTACGACACACAGGGATATGGTACACCTTTTCTAACCGGGGCATACACCGGGACCAGTACACTGGTACTCATTTCGCCGACCTCGGAAGGATGACAGGCTGAGTCAACCCCCTGGTGTTAATTCAGCAGCCAACGGGGCTTGAACTCAGGACCCTGGGATCCCAAGCCACCACCCTAACCACTAAGCCAACACCAGGCTCTCAACCTTTTATTAGTGTGTGTATATCTATATATATACAGGGTGTCCCAAAAAATGTACTCACATTTTGGCTCCTCATAACTCATTGAATTTTTCAGTTTTTTTTCAGATCAAATTGACCCTACTAATGGCAGAAGTACGGCTAGGTGTTGAAGAAAGAAAATTTATCATAAAGTGCTACTGGAAGCACGAAAACATCATGGAAGTGCAAAGACAATTTAGAAGACATTTTCACAAAGATCCACCAACGCGACGCAACATTGCTCGCATCCAAGATAATTTTGAAACAGATGGAACTGTGCATGATGTCCATAAGGAGTGTTCAGGAAGACCACGGTCATCAACCACCCCCGCAAAGGAAAATCAATTGCTGGAAACCCTCCACCGATCCCCACGGAAATCTGTACGACAAATGGCTCTTGAGACAGGAATCCCAAAATCAAGCGCCCATCGCATTTTGAAGCGAATTAATTGGAAAAGTTACATTCCAAAATTAATCCATGCTCTAAATGAAGACGATCCTGACCGGAGAGCTGAATTTTGTGAGTGGTACCTGGGCAAATGCGAAGAAGATGCAGCATTTCCATCCAAAATTGTTTGGAGCGATGAGGCCAGCTTCAAGTTAAATGGCTCAATTAACCGACACAATTGCACCGACTGGGCTCCTGAAAATCCAGATGTTACTATGGAACACCATTTAAACTTACCAGGGGTTACAGTGTGGTGTGGGATATCAGCATTGGGCATCCTAGGGCCATTCTTTTTTCACCAAACTGTCACTGGGGATGTTTACTTAAACTTGCTGCAGGAATCCGTTGGTCCACGTGTCGAAGAGATATTTGGTGACGAAGAGATTTACTTTCAGCAAGATGGAGCACCTCCCCACTACCACCGTAATGTAAGGGCCTATCTCGAAGCAACTTTTCCGAACAGGTGGATTGGGCGAAGAGGTAGTGTTGAATTCCCTGCGTGTTCCCCAGACCTCACTCCAATGGACTTATTTTTCTGGGGATATCTCAAAGATAAGGTTTATGGGTCAAAACCAGCAACAGTCGATGAGCTGAAAGAGGAAATTGAAAGACAATGTCTTGCAGTTCCAAATGAAATGATTCGTAACGCTGTTGAATCCATTGGTCCGCGTTATCGGCTGTGTTTGGAACGTGATGGTCGTCAGTTTGAACATTTGTAAACATGCATTTATACATTTAACCATTAATCTTGTTTTTAAGTCAATAAACAACGCATTTATTATTATTTAAAGAGTGAGTAAATTTTTTTGGGACAATCTATATATATATCTTTTTTTTTACAGGGGTTCACATAACTGGTATGCTGGTACTCATGCGCGGTAAATTAAACTAATTGCGTCCTTCAAAGATGCTCCGAAAGCTCAAAAGCGTACTCGCACAACATAGAATTTTGACAGGTTTTCTCAGCGAGTGTTGGTGGGATTCTTCCATTATAATTCTGATATATGGACTGTACTGTTATTTCAAAATTTAAGTGCACAAAATTAAGTTTAAAGTGATAACATCATAATTTATATGTTGTATTATTACTTAGAAGATTAAAAAAAAAAATCTAAAGAGAACACGTGAGGAAAAAGGAAGACGAGGGGGTTTTCTCAGCTATTGTAGGTAAGGTTGTTCTGTGAAAATTATCATAATTGATAGACTGCGATTACAAAATTAAGTTTATATATGCTAACATTATAATTTACAAGGTATATTAGAGGTTTATAACTTATAAGATAAAAAACAAAAGATCTAAGAACACACGAACAGGGAGGAAGAAGAGGAAGAAAGGAAGTTCAGGAGCATCCTGAACGAAAAAAAATAGTGACTTGCGAGTGTCTCATCTTGAGCAGACTTTCTGAGAGAGCGCCTACAGAGGAGTGAGATGCATTCGAAGCTGAAACGTGTTTTAAAAGTCGGAGTGGGGCTTGGGAAAGTAGACAAGCACACTCAAAACTGACATTTTGTTTTTTTTCGTCAGTTCCAAACCATTTCTGCTGGTATTCATTGGAGAACCAAATTTTTTTTTAAAGTGAACTCCTGTATATTAGTCCATGGGCCCAGGCCAGAAATTCCACTTGTCGGTATCATCTGAGGAAACCAATCCCAGTTATGATTTTTGAATTGGTGTATATACATATACTGTATAGATCATATTTTGATGTGATAACCATTGCAGACTGGCAGCTTATTGGTAGTTATCATCTCTGGAATGTACCCACCCTCCGCATAATGAAAGCGAAAAGGCAAACTCAGAAACATTCACTAATTATGCAATTGCTGTTTCCACATGGGGCTAGAATGAACTGCAAACCACAAATACATGTCTGAAATGCTTTATTTATACCATCCGAATAATCATTTTTGTCATTCCTGAAGGCAGAATTTGTTTTATGGCAGAAAGGGGCGAACAATAGGGCTTATCAAAATGTTGCTGATTAGTGATTTTCAGTACATTTTAATTTATAATATTGTCATACAAGTTCCCTGGGTAGTGCAACTGAACCGCAGTAGCCTACAACATGCACATGTTGTATAAGGAAAACATTTATGAACATTTTACAAGTTTTTACCACAGTTAAAGGAATTGCCCTTCCCCTTCCCTAGTTCCAACAAGCGTCCAAAATGTGAAATTTACGGATAACCCAAATATCACCACGCGACTGTGGCATGTTTATGTACGATGTTTTACTCATGCATATTTGTAGCCATGAATGTCCTTGTGATTTTGCCAAAACATTCACACCATGGATCAGTAGTCTAGTCTTCATCACTGTTATCAGCATCAGAGTCCTCGAGGTCTACAACCTCTTCCTCGACATCAGCGGGCTGGTTGTTGCAGGTTCGCAACTTGCACATGTCAGTGCACTTCAGGCTATTGGCAAGGCACGTGCAGTCTGGGAGTTTGTACGACGTCCACACTTGCAGGAAAGCAGTTGCAACACTGCATCCGGTGCTGGAGAACCCTGCATCCACTCGATGGCCAGCTTCCCGTCATCATCAGTGGTCCATCCACACCCTTGGGACTTGGAACATAGGGTTGCAGACAGCGCCTCCAAATAGCAGCCTGGTAGTTTGCACGGAGTACGTGCATGAAGAGGCAGTTTTCACATGGTGGAAGCTGACTGGACTCTATCTCTCCCCGTCTGGCACAGAAGAGTTGATGTCGGAGTTCATTGACTTTCGTGGTGTTGGTAGACGGCACATACATGTGGCAGGTGACCTCTTGCGGCTTCTGAAAGAGCTCGGTGGATACTTCCCATGAATGACCGAGCTGACTGAAGGCCTCTTGGTAGGTCTTATCCGACTTCATTTGCTTCAAGGCGCCCATCTTTCCCCAGCCTGCAAAGGCACTGACTGTATCACAACCGGAGAACACATGCAGTCCAACCAGGGCATCACAGACACCGTCTTCCATCGATCTAGCAAGCTTGTCAATGTCTAGGAACCGTGTGCTGGTTTGCGTACCACACTTCTGATACACGGGGCATGGGATGTCCTTATTGGAGGCAAGACACAGCACGAGGAGATCTGTATCTTCGGCAGTGATCACCACAGCCTTGTACACAGCCTCTGCTGCATGCAGAGCATGCAGAAGCATTCGGGTGTCTGCTTCCTCCTGCGTGGACTTCAGCTCTGCTACTTCCTCCCAGTAGTCCTTGGTTTTTTTATTTTTTTATTTTTCCCCCAAAACGTCAATATCTCAGAATGGTAAAATGGTAAAAAATGCAAAATACATACACTAAGCTGCTCTTCTGGAACGGTTATCACATATTGAAATAATCATATAGTCCCTACCAATAACTTAGTAGCCCTGAAGTTTGGTTTCCTCAGATGGTACCGATATATGCCTGGGCCCATGGACTATATGTATATAATATATATAGACACATATATGTATAATATATGTTTGCTTACAATTGAGTAATGACACAAGTTCATTCAGAGAAGAAGAAAAATGGTGGACTCTCAAGTCTGTGTAAGTGAAGAGATTTCTCTGCACTCGCAAACCAGGACCATTGTCTGCAGTCATGGTTGTCTCGAAGCTCTTTTGTTGTCCCTCTATATCCTGTCCCTCTATAACCTCTTTTGATGCCATCATCTAACCCTTTTGTTGTCCCTCGTTTCACACCATACCTTTCTATCTGTCCTTCCCTTTTCTTGTGTGTCAGTGCTTTTGTATGTGTTTGAGCCTGGGGGGGGGGGGGGAATAGTGGTTGTCTTGTTCGGTTTTGTGTTTGAGATTCATGTTTGCCGAGTCTTGTGCAATTAATTATTTATTTATCTCGTCATGAAAAATTTGCCTCATGTTTCTCCATTTTGTCACATGAACAATCAGGTTCGTTTGGGATCTCTGAAGGGATCAATTTGTAGTAATGCTATTTTATGCTGTCGTGGTAATGGACTCCACTGGATCACAAGTCGGTGACAACCACTCAGTGCTGGCTTGTGAAAACAGTGTTAATTCGGCTATCCTTGATGTCTCGGCTTCAGCATGCAATGGTAACTTCCTTGGGTGTGTTTGGGTCTTGTCAGGAGATTGCCTTCCATGTGACATGATAGATTGAAAAATTATAAACCTTCTTTAACAATTGTGAGTATGTCACTCTGAGAAACTTTTGAATACCTGGTATAATGGATTAAAAATAATATAATTCCTGATTTTCCTGTGGTCCTGGTTTGGCTTAGAGCCTGGTGTTGAGCGCAGTTACATTAGAGCCTGGTGTGTTGGCACAGTGGTTAGGGCAGCGGCTTGGGATCCAAAAGGTCCTGAGTTCAAGCCCTGTTGGGCCACTGAATTAATACACCAGGGGGTTGACTCAGCCTGTCATCCTTCCGAGGTCGGCGAAATGAGTACCAGTGTACTGGGCCGGTGTATACCCCGGTTAAAATAGGTGTACCATATCCCTGTGTCGTAAGAGGTGACCAGGGTTGCGTCAGGAAGGGCATCCGGCGTAAAACATGTGCCAAATCACTATGCGGATCATACGGATGATCCGCTGTGGCGACCCCTAACGGGAGCAGCCGAAAGAAGAAGAAGAAGAAGATAATTCCTGATTGTTTCATTAGTCTCAAACAGATCAATGAGATGACTTCAGGATGTAAAATCACACAATGTGCATGTCTATCCCTCAGGATGATGCAGTTTTACATTCGCATCGGAAGCCAAAATCTTGGAGCAGCTTGCCTAAAAGCCAAGGCACGGAATGAAGGTTCATCCTCCTCGCAGCCACCCAAGAAAACTTTGTGATCACTTCTGTCACAACAATCATCACTCACTAATACTCTCCTCTCTTCCTGTTTGCTCATTCCCTTGTTTGTTGTGTCCAACTGTAGCCCCACTGTCCATGCGTTGCCTTTTTCACCTTCGGCCACGCTCTTGGCCTCTTCCATGAACCAAAGTGTTGTGCAAAAATAAAATTGTAACCGTGGATTTATTTTTCCTAACTGCTTGTTAGCCAGGTTTTCGTTGAAGCCACAACATTATAAATATAATTTCAAGAATGCGACTACAAGAATTAAGTTGACATATATTCACGAGGTACTTGTTTGGTTTGTTTTATGCAGGTGTTGTGCTCCAGTTCTCTCGGAATGGGGATGTGAGCTGGAGCCTTCTCCGAGAGTTGGACTTTGCTTCATTCCTTGAACCACAGCTGGTCACTCTGGAGCTTCCACCGGCTGCTAAGGGTGTGGCAACGTATTTCCGATGGTGGCAGCCACAGCATGGTAAGAAACCGCACTGCCAACGTGTCATTGCATTTTCTTCTGTGAGTTTATGGAATCCCATTGCATATTATAACAATTCATCTCATAATAACATCTCATAATTCATCATCAAGGTTTCATGGTATAACTGTTTTTTGATAAACTGAGGAGGAAAATTACATTTTCCCATCACAAGACATCTCCCTTCTTTGTGATAATAATGACAAGACATCGTAATGGATTATTTTGCTCAATTTAAGTACGTACTCTTAGAGAGGTTCACAAAACGTGTGTATCTTCAGATTGATCTGAATCTTCAAATCAAAGGTATCAGATTTGGTAATGTTGTGTCACTTGTGTCAGACTTGAAGTAAGGTTGATGAAAAGACAATGTATTCCATGTTTTGTTGCTGCAAGTACAATTATAATTGAGAATGTTGATAAAGTAGGCAAGCGACACGATGATGCCATTAGATTTGTCTTTGGTCTCAATTAACCAATTCTGTTCTCACTGGCCAATAAGATTTTCATTCCTTTCATTAGTCATTTACTAATGACATTAGTCATTGACAAATCGCAAAAGGGAAGGGCTGTGTTTAATCTGCTTTGAATGTTTATTTCAATTGTGATGTGTTTATTTTTGCTGTCGCCAACTTTCCTCTACATTCTGGAAGCCTGAGAACCTAACCCCCTTATTACAATAGAAAATTGGTTTTAACTATCACGGTGTTAACTGTCGCGGCATTTTCCAGCAGCATAACCCGCATGATATTTAAGGGCTTACAGTAATTTAATCAATCATTATTAATATCCAAGTGTCATATTTCCTCCAATAATGTCATATCTGATTCTTAGTTTAATTGGCTTCCATCTGGGTTGTTCAATGCTGGACATGCTGCTCCCGCTTTATTTATTTATTTATTTATTTATTTATTTATTTACATTATCTAATGCTTGTAGTGGAGCTGCCACACACACATCTCACATACATGGACATACAAATGAACACATGAGACATAACACAGGACTGTTGGAAGAAACAAAGGTAGCCACTGAGCTTGGGAGAAGTGCTGTCACTTCCCGGGGCACTCTGGGTACCAGTGACGTCACAACAATGGCACCACATTTCTCACCACACTTAGCAGGGCATTTCCTCCCCATGGATGACAACCTATGGAGATTGTCCATGCTCTATCCTTTTAAATGCTGAACATCAAGCAAGGAAGCAACACCTACCATTTTCAAGTCTTTGTTATGACTCGGCTGGGGGGTTTGAACTGCCGACCTCCCACACTCGGAGTGGATGCTCTAATCATTATGCCATCTGCTGATTGCTGAGAAATCAACACATTCTCAGCAATCAATGGATTCCCTGAATCTTGAGCAGGTGTTCTGGAACCCATCCGGGTGATGTCCATCGAAGCTGGCCTCCAACACTGGCTGCCATCTTGGAACACTACGCAAAGTAAATTAATTTCCATCATCATCAGCTAATGATGGTGTACAAAGCCGACACGACTTCATTTGAAGTGATATAAAGTATGGCTGTTCTCTATGAATTGATGTGGCTGCCTTCTCTTTTGCTCTGATGAAAGGCCAATGCTTGAAACATCGGTGCTGCTCATCAACTTTGAAATTTCATTTCCAAAAGTGGTAAACACACTTATCAACTTTTCGATTTTCAAATTTCATTGTTTATCTTGTCCACCGACACAAACCAACGCTGACTTTCCATCACAGATACTATAGAATCACGTTGTGCCTTCCATATTGCCCTGGTAGAGGCAGTGGAATCAAAATCACTCTGAGTGATTGGCATCTCTCAACAGGAGGCTGTCTTTCAGAGAATAAGCTCTCTCCACAGGCAGATTGATGGCCTTGCTGTCTTTGACCATCTCTTTTCCTCTCTTCTGGTCCTGTTCCACCTCTGATCTTTCTCCTCCATCCATTCCTAACCCACCTTCCCCACCAGTTGCCAGTGTTCTTTCAGAAATCCACACTTTGTTACCAATTTGAAAACCTCATGCTCACCCGAATTTTTTTGTGCCCCTATTCTCTAATTTGCAGAACCCCCTCATCTCTTGTCTCATGCAGTCCCCCAAAATTGTAGTACACTAGCACCTCATTTTCTCTTCCATATGCATCCATGAGCTTTTATACTCCTCATATAATTTTTCAAAACAAGGGTCTAGGCTCATGGAGAATCGAAACAGGGGCACCTTTTTTGCTTACTTTTGCTTATCACTCACTCCACAAATTGATGTAGTGTATAATAGTGTTCTTGTCCACCTGTTTCACTCCACACATCTGTCTGGATAACCACAGCACAAATCCCAAAATATGATATCGTATCAAAAACTAATTTCCCATGAGAACTGGAAATGAAGAAAATACCCATGGCTTTGTCCATCTGAAGATTAGCAAAGAGCAAGCTTACTTGCCTAGCTATTATTTTGCTTCAGTGAAAATCTGTGCAGCTCACCCTGAAAACACCGGAGGGTTGGGCCTCGCCCCGCATACCCAACCCGAACCCTATTCACCATTATTCACTTTCCAAAACTCATGCAAGCTCAAAACTTTTCAAATAACAACGAATGTACAACAATTGAAGCAAAAGTCATCTTTATTTACTCTCTGGAAAATCCGCTTTATATATTTTTGCTGATGACTCCACTCTCTGCTGTGATGTCCCCAGAATATCTTTGGAGCTGTTATCTGTGAGAATCCCATGAGGTTTGGCTCCTTTGTTGTCTTTCAGGGAGGTCTGGGGCACAATGGGCTCTGGATGACGTGCTCATTGGGGTGAATGACAGTTCACTACAAAATCTACAGGACAAGTTTGAAAAGCCAGGAGAAGATGGAGCAACCTGGTTCAGAGTTGAAGGTGGTCACATCCAATCTGGTTGTTCCACAAATGGCCATGTGCTCCTCTTTGACAGCAACTCAGGTGGAAGATTGACCGCAATAAAGAGATATAATTATAGATGACATCAGGATTACAAATTAAAATATTTGTTTTCTCTAATCTTGGCAATTTACGTTGGTAAAATAATTTGAGTAACACTGAGCGATATGTTTTACTTTTGTTTTTCCAACGACAGAAAAGGCACGCCTTGCTGAGACGTGGGACGTCCACGTCTCTTCGTCCACCTTTTTGCAGTTTGAACTCAGCATGGGATGTGGCCGGCCTTTCAGTAAAAAGGCTCCTGTTGAGCTGCAATTCAGCGTCAATTTTGGAAGAGATTGGCAGCTTGTGCGGCAGGGCTGTGTCCCACCAGATATTGGCTGCACTCACTATGAAACCAGCTCCGTGTACCAGCCTGGCTGGAGACGCGCGTGGTCACGGATAATGCTATATCTTCCATACACATCAATGTGCGTCATCTTGAGCTCTATTGTGTGTCAGGTTTTTTGGTGACAACTTTCATTTCTGATCAAGGCTCTTGTAAAGCTAAATGATCAATGAAGGTGACTAGTGCAAATAGAGCAATTGTGATGAGCACCCATTGAACATACAGATATATAAGCTGAACAATGTGGAAAATGATTGCAGGTACTGTATATATAGAGAGGATCACATGAGGTGTTTCTGAATTCCTACCTTGATGGCAAAATTAGGATCCAATGGACACAGGAAGGTAAGTTGTTCGACAGGATTGAGGGGGAAAGGGAGAAGTGGCTTTGAGTAAAAAGTCTAATGTGGGAAAGGTTAACAAGAAATGTTTTGGATGAGTTGCCAATGGTGCTGGGAAGGGGTAGATGGCCCAGAGGGTAGAAGATGCAAGACCAGAGAACTTATGGTAGAACAGTGAGATACCACAAATCTGTGTCTAGTGGGAGGGGAGTGGGTCCTGCGCCTAAGCTTTGTAGATTGTTTGATTTTTGATATATTTGATTTCTGTGATCTGGTGTTCTACAAGCAATATGCATATTTTATACTTCTGAGATGAAAGATGAGATTGTCTTGCATGACGATTTATCCTTTTCCTACCCGACAGTTCCTCACGGACTCGTTTCCGCTGGATCCAGCACTCATTCTCTCCAGGCCGTGATGTCTGGGCATTGGATAATGTCTATATAGGCTCTGGTTGTCCCTGGATGTGCTCTGGCCATGGAGCTTGTGATGAAGGGCAATGCAGGTAAGTTGATTAACTTTATGCAATATGACATTTATGGACTGAGTCGGTTGAGGTGGGGAGGGAGGGATTTAAATAATTTATGATTAAAAAAACAAACAAAACACATTTTTTGGCCTTAAATACTTGTTAATATGCAGGAAAATAAGAGTTTAAAAATAAGCACACAGGTATTAATGAATGACAAACAAATTAAAAGGTGGTCTTGTTTCGTGTTCCAGTCTGAGCCATTATTTTTTTAAACGAATTTGTATTGAACTGGGATTCAATGAGTAATTTGGCCTGCCGGTTGCATCATAAACTGGAAGGCCACTCGGTAGAGTGCATACCTCCACAACGCAATGCCTGATCCACGAGAACATATCGGGCCCAATACATTTTTGAAATATCATGCTATATATCGTTTTTGGCCCTATCTCTCAATGGTGAAGAATCACTTTGAAAAATAAATAATTATCGGATCCAGATCCATATTTGGATCTTCACCAAAATCTAATCAATTCGTCCTTGTCACACACGCAACATGTCCACCAGGTTTCGTCCGAATCCGGCCACAACCTTTTGAGATATCATGCTATACATCATTTTTGGCCCCATCTCTCAATGGTGAAGAATCAATTTAAACATTCTCGTAGTCGGATCCGGATCCGGGTCCAAAATTGAATCAATTCTTCCTTGTCACACTCACAACCTGTCCACCAAGTTTCGTCTGAATCCATCCACGATT